>NW_021319848.1:65346-72100 GCF_001605985.2 Dendrobium catenatum | reverse complement strand
ACTATACAGAGATGCCCGGTTTAGATCCAGAAGTAGCGGTTCATAAGTTAGCTATTAGTCCCGATGCAGTCCCTGTTAAGCAGTCACCTCGTCGAATGAGGTTAGAGATTGAACAACAGGTGATAGCCGAGACTAAGAAGCTTATAGAAGCTGGTTTTGTTCGTGAAGAGAAGTATCTCACTTGGTTTGCCAATGTTGTTCTAGTCCAGAAGAAGAATGGTCAGATCCGTGTCTGTATAGACTTCTGTGATTTGAATAAGGCATGTCCTAAGGACGATTTCTCTCTTCCTATCCCTGAACTCATGGTTGATATTGCTTCGTCCCATAGCATTTTCTCCTTCATGGATGGTTCATCTGGTTACAATCAGATTAAGATGGCCCCTGAAGATGAGAAATTCACTGCCTTTCGCACCCCTATAGGTGTGTTTTGTTACAAGGTGATGCCCTTTGGCCTCAAGAATGCCGGGGCCACCTATCAGCGTGCCATGACTATCATTTTTGATGAGTTGATTCATGAGCAGGTTGAATGCTATGTGGATGATTTAGTGGTCAAAAGCAAGGTCCGTAGTGATCACCTCTGAGACCTACGAATCATTTTTGAGCGCTTAAGAAAGCATGATTTGAAGATGAATCCCCTAAAGTGTGCATTTGGAGTTACCGCGGGGAAGTTTCTTGGTTTCATTGTTCGCTACCGTGGCATTGAGATTGATCCTTCCATGATCAAGGCTATAGTGGACTTGAAACCCCCTAGGAGTCTTACCCAGTTGAGGTCTTTTCAGGGTAAGCTTGCTTTCTTGCGGAGATTTATCTCCAATCTTGCCGGTAGATGTCATCCCTTTGCTGCTCTAGCGAAGAAGGATGCCCGTTTTTATTGGGATAAGAATTGTCAGGAGGCCTTTGAGAGCATAAAGCGCTACCTGACAAATCCTCCTGTGTTAGCTGTACCCATCCCTGGTAAACCGTTGATTCTTTACACTACTGCCTTGGATGAGTCACTTGGTGCACTTTTAGCTCAAGAGAATGAGGAAGGCAAAGAGAATGCATTGTATTACCTTAGCAGACGTTTGATTCCTGCGGAGCTAAAATACCCGGCAATGGAAAAGCAGTGTTTGGCTCTGATCTTTGCTGTGCAGAAGCTTAGACACTATATGCTCTCACACAAGATCAGTTTGATTTCTCGAGTCAACCCTTTGCAGTACCTGATGACCCGTCCGACTTTGTCAGGTCGTTTAGCACGTTGGTCCATGATTTTACTGTAGTTTGACATCACCTTTGTCCCTCAGCGGGCCGTCAAAGGACAGGCTCTAGCTGACTTTCTTGCCTCTCACCATATCCCTGCAGATTCCTCACTTAATGATGATTTGCCCGATGAATTAGTCATGAGTGTGGAAGAGCAGGAGTCCCCTACTTGGGAGTTTTACTTTGATGGAGCCTCTTCCATCAAATCACTACGTCCTTACGAAACTCCTATTGTTAGGGTAGGTTTGGGGCTTATTTTTGTGTCTCCTGAAGGCCACACCTTTCGTTACTCTTATAATCTTTCAGAATCTCGTACTAATAATGAAACTGAGTACGAAGCCTTGATTGTAGGACTTGAGTTAGCCATTCAGATGAGTATCATGCGGGTGAAAATTTTCGGAGATTCTCAATTAATTATTAATCAAGTGGCTGAAATTTTCAACGTTCTCAAACCTGAGCTTTTGCCTTACCACGATAGGACAATGGAGCTCCTGTGTTTGATCCCTGAAGTAACTTTAGTTAGAGTCCCTCGATCTGAGAATGGCAGATGGGATGCACTAGCTAAACTTGCTAAGGAGTTGGCTGACCCTACTAGAAATCCGGTGTCGATAGTTGTCCAGTACCGACAAGCCTTGTGTCCCGCGAACTTGTCTTCTTCCGATCAGACCCTCGCAGTATTCGCTGTTGAGGAAGAGTCAGATTGGAGAGTCCCCTTTGTTGAGTACCTTAAGCGTGGTAAGCTTCTGGATGATCGCTCTCTTGCCGCTCAGATTAGGAAGAGAGCTTTGTCCTTCTCCTATGTGAACGAAACCCTGTACCGACGCTCTTTTGACCAGATATGATTGCGTTGCCTCAACAACGAGGAGGCTCGTAAGGTCATGGGCGAGGTACATGAAGGACTTTGTGGTGCTCATCAATCCGGACCTAAGATGAAGGTCAGAATTAAACGCCTTGATTATTATTGGCCGACTATGATCCGTGATTGCATGGAGCACGCTAGGAGGTGCCATTAATGCCAGATCCATAATACTGTTATTCACCAACCTCCTAATCCGTTGCACCCCACTATGTCTTCTTGGCCTTTTGAGAGTTGGGGCACGGATGTAGTTGGTTCTATTGACCCTCCTTCTAAGGGTCATAGGTTCATTCTGGCTGCTACTGATTACTTCTCTAAGTGGGCAGAAGCTATCCCGCTTAAAGAAGTCAAATCAGAAGATGTGATGCGCTTCTTTCGCGATCATGTCGTTTACCGTTTTGGTGTTCCGCGCCGTATAATTTTGGATAACGGCCCGTCTTTTAGAAGCACCAAAATTGCTAGGTTTGCCCGCCGCCATAACATAAATTGGCGGTATTCCTCGATTTACTATCCTAGGGCTAATGGTTTGGCTGAAGCATTCAATAAGACCTTAGTCCAATTGATAAGAAAGATACTTGTGGCAAATAAAAGAGAATGACACGATAAATTACCTGAAGCATTATGGGCCTATAGGACTACATATCGTACTCCTACTCAGTGTACACCATATACTTTAGCTTTTGGGGTTGAAGCCGTCCTCCCACTTGAGGTCGAGCTCCCTTCGTTGCGTGTAGCAATTAGCCACAATCTTTCTCATGAGGATAATGCCTGACTACGGTTGGAAGAGCTTGATGGTTTAGAAGAGCTCCGTTTGCAAGCTCATCAGAACCTTAAGTTGTATCAGGCCCGCATGGCCCGAGCACATGATCGCCTCGTCTGACCTCGTGCTTTTCAGGTCGGTGAGTTAGTCCTTGTCTTGCGTAGGCCTATCATCTCGCGCCGTCGTCGAGGTGGTAAGTTTGAGCCCATTTGGGAAGGCCCATTCGTTGTAGAGCAAGTATACGAGGGTGGATCTTATTTGCTAGTTGATGCGAATGGTATTCATCCCATGCCTGTTATTAATGGGCAGTACTTGCGAAAGTACTACGCTTGAGCTTGCACATCGCAAGGGGCATCTCCCGCCACTTGTAAATATTCCTCTGTATAGATATGACTCTAAAGGATTTCTTGTACTTTTCGGCAATCCGTGGCCACGACGATTTGTCCTCTACCACGTGATGTTCGTTATGCAAAGTATGAGATTCTCCTTAGGGGTTGTGCGTAAATACGCCGTAGGGATGTTTTGTGCTTACGTCCACATTCACTAATCACTTTGATATTGTTGCACAAAATCACCTTCTCAGCCCCTTAAGGGTTGACGCTCCCCAGTTTCACTTGTCACCTTCAAGTGTGGTCTGGGATATCAAAACTACTAACTCGAATTTCTATGGAATATGATACTGGGTCCATCCTTGATCTATATTTGTCAAATATAGTGATGTTGATACATGATCACTTTGTGAATTTTTCTGCAAATTGTTGTTGTGATTTTTCTCTCTCCCCAGTTTACTCATGTGGCGAGTATGGCCTGGAATATCAAAGCCAACAATTTTCCCCTCTTTATGTTCCAGTATACTTGATCTATATCTGTGAACGCAAAAAAAAAAAAATAATAAAAAAAAATAAAATAAAATAAATAAAAAAAATAATAAATAAAAAAGAGGGAAGCTCTTAATTGAGTAGAATCGGTTGCCCTTGTCACAGGTGGAACCCGGTTCTACACTCTAAGAGCCCAAAGTTCCTCCAAATTCTCTTCGGTCTCTCCTTAAAGCATTTCGATGATTATGTAGGAGATGACTGTACGTTCATTTCTTCGATTATGGTTGTTCATTTTTAATGGGATGTTGTTCTCCCTTACTTGTGATGTGGTACATCTGGCTCTAGATGTTAACATCACTTTATAGTGGATTTTGATCTTCTAGCAGAAAGTCGATCCGCTACTTCTTTCAAATGATATAATTTCTCATTGAAACATTGCTTTTAGCTAAAAAAAAGTGATATCTTTAAATGCATAGATGTTGCTTGCACTTCTCACAGGGTCCCATCAGTTAGCATGGGTATTACCGCTGTGATTCTTTTAGTGATTATTGATCACTTATATGATTATAACTCTTAGTGGCAAGTATGTCCCTTCGCCACTTATAGTATCCCTTCTTTAGTGTGAGATTATTCTTTCCATTAGGTTGTTTATATGTTACTCTTTTTAGAGAGATATATATCAATCGACTACTTCATGTTGTATGATTTCAATTTACCTAAGAAAATTTTACTTGTACTTTAATTACTCATGGCCACGACGATTTATCCTCTACCATGTGGTAACTAAAATATGAGCTTAAGATTTCTTAGATGATGAATTACTTATCTCTTCATTTTTCTCACATCACCACGCACGTGTGCGCTGGGGGATTGTCGAGTTCCCGCTTTATCCTACCGGCAGACCTATGGTCGGGTAGGGACTTCGCTATTTTGGGGCCTATGGCCGAGCGGGGGTGCTCTCTTTCTTCACCGACAGACCTATGGTCGGGTGATTGTCCTCTTTTCTACTTTGTTCTACCGACAGACCTATGGCCGGGTAGGGACTCTTCTGTTTCGGGGCCTATGACTGAGCAGAGGTGCTTTCTTTCCTTCACTTTACCGATAGACCTATGGTCGGGTGATTGTCGAGCTTCCCTTTATTCTACCGACAGACCTATGGCCGGGTAAAGACTTTGCTGTCGGGCCTATGGCCGAGCAAAGGTGGATCGTTTCTCTTCATCCTACCGACAGACCTATGGCCGGGTAAGGACTTTGCTGTTTCGGGGCCTATGGCCGAGCAGATGTGCTTTCTTTCCTTCGCTTCACCGACAGACTTATGGTTGGGTGATTGTTGAGCTTACCTTTATTCTACCGACTGACCTATGGTCGGTTAGAGACTTTGCTGTTTCGGGGCCTATGGCCGAGCAAAGATTGATCTTTTCTCTTCATCCTATCGACAGACCCATGGCCGGATAGATGTTGAGCTTCCCATTTTGTCCCATCGACAGACCTATGGTCGGGTGGACATCGGGTTTTTTGGTTGGTTACCCGACAGAGTCCTTAGGGGTATACTTCACCACCTCTTCATTCCCCCTGTTTCCTTTTTTACCTGTTAGGGGGTTGTTGAGTTTTCGCTTTATCTTACCGACAGACCTATGGTCGGGTAGGGACCTTGCTGTTTCGGGGCCTATGGCCGAGCAAGGGTGCTCTTTTTTTTCACCGACAGACCTATGGTTGGGTGACTGTTCTTCTACCGGCAGACCTATGGTCGGGTAGGAACCTCACTGTTTCGGGGCCTATGGCCGAGTGAGGGTGTTTTCCTTCTTTTTCACCGGCAGACCTATGGTCGGGTGACTGTTCTTCTACCGGCAGACCTATGATCGGGTAGGAACCTCACTATTTCGGGGCCTATGGCCGAGTGAGGGTGTTTTCCTTCTTTTTCACCGGCAGACCTATGGTCGGGTGACTGTTCTTACCGACAGACCTATGATCGGGTAGGAACCTTGAGGTTTCGAGGCCTATGGCCGAGCGAGGGTGCTCTCTTTCCTCTTCACTTCACCGCTAGACTGATGGTCGGGTGATAGTTGATCTCCTTTTCACATACCCTCTGACTTTTTCTTTGTGATCTTGTTTCAATTCTGCTCATGTGAACATGAGTCTTCCTTCTCCTATTCTGTCACTTTGGTTGGGCAGATGGTTGAGCTGCTTTCTTTGAATCTCTCTCATTATTAATTTAGTTCCATTAGTTGACCCGAGAGTTGCATCTCCCTGTAGTTAGGTAGGTCAACGCCAACATATACGGTTCACTTGTTGTTCGCCGCATATGTTGGGGGTCCGTTTGTTGACCTCATTTTTCGTTCGAGTAGCCTCGGGGAGCTTCGATCAATTTAATTGAGCCTCGTCGTGTTTAATTTGAGCCCGAATTGACTCTACGCGAGCCGGATTAGACCCAACTACGTTCAATTAGACTCGATCATTTTATTTTGGTAGCGCCTCACTCTATTTTATTTAAATTGAATTCAATTCCATTTGATCAATTTTATTGAGCCGGGTTGAACCCAATTTGATTCAAATCGAGTCAAGTTCGAACTCGAGCCTAACCTGATCTTAACCCAAATTAATCTGATTCAGCCCAATTTGATCCCATTAAAAACCATTTGACTTTCCAAATATTTTGAATTCGTTTCCTTGATCAGGAAATTTCTTCGACGGCTTAGATGAAATGAGATCTGCATTTCGGCCGAAATCCCGCGCCTCAGCGATCTTCAGCGATTCGGGCAGACGTCGAGCAGCGAGCGGACTTCTTTCGGGATGATTTTGGAAGCCGAATCCAGAGAGGACGGGGCGCGGGCTTCCTCCTTCGGCAAAGAAGTTTGATTTACTCGAGAGGAAAGCTCTCGGCGAGGGGGTGTTTTTTTTTTGGCTTCCCCTCTCTCTGCTCAATTCTGTCCCTCTCGCTTCCTCACATCCGAACTCACTCCCTCTTCTGCTTCTTCCTTACCTACTATTTCTTCCTCCTCTTCTTCTTGCTTCCTAGTCTTCTTCTCCTTCTTCTTCCTCTCAACCTCTACTCTTTTTTCCTTTGCAAAAAAAAAAAAAAAA
>NW_021319848.1:62076-65246 GCF_001605985.2 Dendrobium catenatum | reverse complement strand
TTCTAGGGAATCTTGCAAACTTTGCGAACATAGTACTTGTGATAATACCTTAGAAAAGTTTATAGTCGTTTTCCTACAAATATGAGATTTAACATTCTTCCCGTTCTCTCTTCTACATGCATATTTGGGAGCTTCCTTGTCAAGTTGATTACATAAATCATAGAGAGCTTCTTTACATAGACTATTGATAGCTTTAAAAAAAAAAAAGAGAAGGAAGGGTGGCTTCTTTGATTGGTTCTTATGCATGAAATTTATAAGCACGCCTTATTGTTTCCGATCAAACAACATCTAGAGCTTTGAAAGTATATTTAGCTTAGAGTTTTACATATCATCTTCCATGTTCTTCATCGCAATGTTGGATAGGGATTTGATCATGAGCCAAGCATTTACACATGTACTTGAAAGCATGATTTCCACATACTTTTAAAAAATAATGTTCCAAGCTTTCTTGGGGACAATGTTATATATAGATTTTTATTATTCTGGTGTTCCAAATGGTTTTGAGAATGATGTTAAATGCAGAATTTGAGAGTTTTATGGCTGTTTTATCTGAAAATTTCTATGGCATTTGGGCGGGACTTCTATTGCTCCTTGGCAGTAGCTCTTGTGTCCTTTGTATCTCTCTTTTTACTGATTTTGGAAGGATTAGGTGTAGTTTTCTTTGTGTTTTATGCTTGAAACTATCTTTGGAGATGGACTAAATGTACACTCTCACTTGCTTATGCTCCAAAGTATTTTTGGGACGGATTAGAGGCAATTCTCCCATCTCCTCGTTGGCTAAGAGATTTCTAATATCATGTGCTTTAGCATAAAAACATGTTATGAGTTCAAGATAAAGTTTCTGTCAAACTTTTGTTAGCATATAGTAGAAAGATTGCAAATCCCTTTGAAGGAAATCATGCGTTTCATCTATTCGAAATAATTCACACTATTAGAAGCATGTTCACCCATAAAATTTTGCGAATAACGAGATATCTTTATGCTGCCTTCTCTACTTGGTTGAGTTTTGTATGGAAAGGCTAATCAACAATTATATTTGGATATTCTTATATACCTTTTGTTTCAAACATAGACTTGGCATATAGTTGACTTAGCACTAGATTGAATATTTGAAGAGTTTCTTATTTTTTCGAAGCCTAATGAATACCCTTATATTATTGTTGCTTATAAAAGTCGTTGAGCTTTGTAGTCGCTAAACAACAACACGAGTACGGCATTAAGTTATGAGTAGATTGTATTAGACGGTTCTAGTTGAAAATATCATGGTTACACTTTAGCAAACCGATGTGAAATACAATGGTTTAATATCACCTATCCTCCTCCATTTCAAAATCTCTAATGAACCTTTTATATATTTGTGCCGTAATGAGACTCTTTTCTTATTGTTTGGCAAATATTTTGGTCAAATCCTATGGATGGGATTATTAACAAGGAATATTTGGAAACTTTTGAATATGATAACATTCCTTTGTTTTTCATACAAATCATTGGAGTAAGTTTAAAAAAAACTTTTTTTTATGAAATTGAGTTCTTTTTTTATTTTTTTTTTATTTTTATCCATATTTATTTGAGATTTTGTAGTGGTTTATTTGTCGTCGCCAACTAGTGGAGTTCGAGTTTCTTTTAAAAGAGTCTTAGGAGTTGTCTTAATGTTTGGAGAGTTTTATGAGATATTTTCCATTGCTTTTATTAAAGTCTTCTTATGAGTCGTTTATCACCGATTTGGGAAGTTGCTTTTGATTGAAAGAAGTATTGTTTTGCTTTGGTTGGGGTAATTTATTAGTGGCTTTGGATTTATTTTAAAAGGTTTTATACGACGAATTTAGTGAATGCGTAATAATAAGGAGTTTTATAAAACTTCTTTGTTGCAAAGTTTTATATTTTCATACCCCACTCCAAATAAAACGGAGAGGCACTTGATTTTCGGTATTTTGTAGGGCTTTGAGTCAAACAGTGATTTTGGTAGATAACCTTTTGTAGACTTTTGTATGACACTTAGTTTAGAGGTTCTTGCAAGTCATGTTGGATTTAGCCTTAAGTCCGGTCTTAGAAGTACATCTCCCTTAGTTGATTTAGCCTTGGTTTAAGGTGTGTTGGGAGTAGTCGAGTCAAACATATTAAGTGCCTCGTTTGGAGTGGGAACAGCAAAGGGTATTGTTACTGTTATAGGATGCACTTGACTTCTATGAAGTGTATCCAATAATAACAATGCCTACACCCTTTTTGTATTTGATTTTCGTTCTTTTTATATTCTTCGCATTTAGTTGTCTTGTGCTTAGTTTTGTTAGTTTCTTCACTGTTTCTCTCGCATTTCGGTACTGCACACCTACAAACTGAGGATAATTCATAGACATACGACTTGATAAATAATAAAAGGTACCTTTTGGAAAGCAATGGACAAGGAGCACTTGGAGCTGGAGCTAGGGCAATCGGACCCAAGCATCAGTCGTCCCTACCCATCTGGTAGGGGCGCTACGGGCGGAACCACCGGGTCGTAGCCCCCGGTGCTGTAAGTTTACTAAAACTTAGAAAACCTTTAGGGGCCTAGATGGTTGTACGCCTCCCACCCTTAGGACCTTAGAAATTTCAATTATATATTTAGGATTGCTTTTACTTTTTTTTTAGATCCCTAAAACCCTGCGACATCCGTATAGAAGTCTTAGGAATTAGAAAACAATATCACTTTCGATCCTACAACACTAGTGACATCTAAGGACAAAAATTAAGGACCGAGTCTTAGAAAACATAGACTTAGGATGCATGTTCCTTATAGGATAGAGACATTAAAATAAAAAAAACATAGTGACACGCTTCTCTAGATTTTTGAGTTTTCTTTAATCTACTAATAATCAACCAACTAACTTTAATCTAATTCTTAAAAATCTATTAAAACACTTAATTCTTAATTAAGTTTTAATTAACATTCATAATCATTAAATCATAATTTTAAATCATAAACCTAAATCAAATCTAATTAAATTAATAATTAACCCTTCACCAACTTAAGATTTAAAAGAGATAGATTTAATTAGGAGATCAAATTGTGAATTAAAAATTAATTAGGATAAGATACTTATAAATATTAAACCTTAGTATAATTTCTAAAATCAATCAACAAACATGATTAATAAAATATTTAATCTACCTTTTTCTTCTCTTTTAATAACAAA
>NW_021319848.1:49529-58407 GCF_001605985.2 Dendrobium catenatum | reverse complement strand
GCATGATTTCTGTGCGATTGCTCGAATTCTATACTGATACGATTTCTGTTGTGAGTTTCTGATGATTTTGATTGGTGATTGATGTCTTGCTGAGCTGTTAGCTCATCCTTGTTTTCTACGTGGTTTTCAGGTTCTGGGAAAGGGAAGGAAGTCGTTGATTAGCGGTCCAGAGTCTGATCTGTGATTAGGTATTTTGTACTTTTGATTTTTGTACAGTCATGGCTTTTCTGTTCTGTTCTTTCTGTCCGTAAGCCATGTACTGTATATGTATATGATTATTTTGGTGAAAAAAAAGATAGATGAAATGCGCTGCATTTGGATATTTTTAGTAGCTCTGTATTTTTCTGTCTGTGTTATGTTTGGAAGAAAGTTTTGAAGCAAATTCTAAAGCCAAATTCTGGATTTGTTGATTCCGTCGCGGCCCGATGCGAGCGGGATCCGTCCCGATCAGGTTGGGTCGTGACAAGCCTTTAGTGGTATCAGAGCAATGATTTTGGAATTTGGATTGTAAGACAGAGCTATAGGAAGTAATATGTGAGTTTGTTTGGGATAGTTTTGGGTTTGTCTGGATTTTTATTCTGTTGTTTTATGTTTAGTTTTCTGTGTGATCATGGATCTGCCAGATCCTGATATGATAGATGGGCAGAGTGCTAGTCAGGCAGCTCCGGTGAGTAGTACAGCCCCAGTGGTTGGTTCTGATAAACTTTCTCAGTTTGCTACATTGATTGCTCAGATGATGAGCGAGACTCATAGTAAAGCCTCTACTATCCGATCTAAAGAGATAGATAAACATCTGCAGTTGTTTCTGAGATTGAAACCTCTGAGATTTGAAAGCACTGTTGAGCCCAGAACAGCTGAAGATTGGTTAAGGAGGTTGGAAAAGACTTTTTACGGTATGCAGTATCCGTCGGACAGGAAGGTTCCATTGACAGTTTTTCTGTTGGATGAGAAAGCAGAGCGCTGGTGGATAGGCCAGTAGGAGGTGAAATTCCAAGGGAAGTTAAATTCGTTAATTACATGGGAAGAATTTTCTGAGGAATTCCGATCGTGGTTTGTACCTCCTTCTGCACGATAGCATATGCAGGAGATTTTTCTGAGACTTGTTCAGGGGAGCAGGATTGTGATGCAGTATGAGGAAGAATTTACTGCTTTAGCCCGTTATTCTCCACAGTTGGTAAGTACTTCTGCTTAGAAGTGCTACAGATTTCTGAGAGGACTACGAGATAGTCTGAGACAGCCCCTAGTGCCATTTCACATTTCTGATTTCTCTGAGCTGGTGGAGAGAGCTCGTTTGATAGAGAATGATCTGATGGCTACTTAGCAGCGGTGGACTGCGAGTAGGAAGAGATTCGAGGGTGAGGCTTCTAAAAGTGGTTCCTCTAGCAAGAGGAGATTTATTTCTCGAGACTCCAGGAGGAGTGGACAGTCGGAATCCACTACAGTTTCTGGTAGAGGAAGTACGACCAGTTCTGGATCTGTCAGTGGGGCACCTATGTGTCAAAGTTGTGGACGACGGCATTTTGGCCAGTGCTACAGGATGACTGGTCAGTGTTTAAGATGTGGTCAGCTATAACATCGGATTGCAGAGTGTTCACAGGCTGGATTTGATAGACGATCTGAGTTCCGATCTGATACTAGACCTGTTGGTTCAGCAGGACGACCGAGGACTGTTCCTCTACGTACTGTGACTGAAGGATTCTCTGGTGGTATAGGTGGTAGTTCGAGTTATGTGGCACGGAGACCACATACTGGTAGTCAGCGGGAGTCTAGTGGTTCAGTAGCTCCAGCTCCAGTTCAGCCACGAGTATATAGTTTGAGTCAGCAGAAGGCTCGAGATGCTCCGGATGTTGTGACATGTACAATTTATATTTCTGATCAACTCTGTCGTGTTTTGTTTGATTATGGAGCCAGTCATTCGTTTTTTGTCCGAGCGTTGTTTTGATGCTTTGCATCTGAATTCTATTTTGCTACCGGTTTCTCTTTCTATTATTTTGCCGGCTGGAAGCAATTTGATTGCCCGAAAGTTTTATTTTTGTGAGATTGATATTTCTGGCAAGAAATGAAAATCGAGTTTGATTTTGTTATTGATTTCTTCTTACAATGTGATTTTGGGCATGGATTGGCTGAATCTGTACAAGGCTCAGATTGACTGTTTGAAGAAGCAAGTGAACTTGCTTATGGATGGAGAAAGATGTGTATTTCAAGGATTACAAGGTGTTCTATCCTGTCTGATTTCTGTATTAGAAGTTAGAAGAATGTGTAAGAAGGGTTGCCCGGTAGTTTTGGCTTCTGTACGGGATCTGAACCTAGAACCCACTTCTATTTCTGATATACCGGTTGTACGGGAGTTTTCTGATGTCTTTCCTGAAGAGTTGGTTGGTTTACCTCCGGATAGAGATGTTGAGTTCTCTTTTGATATTTTTCCGAGTACAGCTCCGATATCGAAAGCTCCGTACATTATGACACCTAAGGAACTTTCTGAGTTGAAAGTTCAGCTTCAGGAATTGATGGATAGAGGATTTGTTCGTCATAGTGTTTCTCCTTGGGGAGCACCCGTATTATTTGTGAAGAAGAAGAACGGAACACTCCGTATGTGTGTGGATTATAGAGATTTGAATAAGGTTACGATCAAGAACAAATATCCGTTACCACGGATTGATGACTTGTTTGATCAGCTTTCTAGCTCTTATGTATTTTCAAAGATTGATTTGAGATCTGGATATTATCAGGTGAAGGTGAAGGAAGCTGATGTGTTGAAAACAGCTTTCAGTACTCGGTACGGGCACTACGAGTTTTTGGTTATGCCTTTTGAGGTAACCAATGCACCAGCTATTTTCATGGATTTGATGAACAGAGTCTTCAAAGAGTACCTAGATCAGTTTGTGATCGTCTTCATAGATGATATTTTGGTGTATTCTGCTTCTAAAGATGATCATGCCAAACACTTGAGCATTGTGCTGGAGACTTTGAGGTAGCATAAGCTATATGCTAAATTTTTCAAGTGTGAATTCTGACTGAAGAGCATTTCTTTTCTGGGGCATATGGTGAGTGGTGAAGATATTTCTATTGATCCCCAGAAGATTCAAGCTGTTGCTGATTGGCCAAGGCGTACTACGGTATTTGAGGTACGTAGTTTCTTAGGCATGGCTGGATATTATAGAAAATTTGTGAAGGGATTTTCTCAGATTTCTATGCCTCTGACGATACTGACTCAGAAGTCAGTAGCTTTTGTTTGGACATTGGAGTGTGAGGCTAGTTTTCAGAAGTTGAAGGATTGTTTGATTTCAGCTCTAGTGTTAGCACTTCTGTTAGGTACGGAAGGATTTCAAGTGTTCAGTGATGCTTCACTGAAAGGTTTGGGCCGTGTTCTGATGCAGCATGATAGAGTAATTGCTTATGCTTCGAGACAGTTGAAATCACATGAAAAAAATTACCCGACGCATGATTTGGAGTTGGCTGCAGTTGTGTTTGCTTTGAAGATTTGGCGTCACTACTTGTATGGCGTCAGATGTTAGATCTTTATAGACCACAAGAGTTTGAAGTACATATTTACTCAGAAGAATCTGAATTTGAGGCAAAGAAGGTGGCTTGAGTTGATCAAAGACTATGACCTGACGATTCAGTATCAGCCTGGTAAGGCTAATGTGGTAGCAGATGCTTTGAGCAGGAAGTCTTCTAGATTATCAGATATTCACCTTACTTCTGATGAGTATCTGATACGAGACATAGAAAGATTACAGTTAGAGGTGATTTCCTCTACTGGTCCGGATTCTGGTATTTTGACTCAGATGAACATCCAGTCTTTACTGAAAGACATGATTCAGGAAGCTCAGAAGTCGGATTCTGACTATTTGAAGTTGATTGCTCAGATTGAATCTGGTAAGAAGCCTGAACATCGAGTTTCTAATTCTGGTGTTATTTTCTGCAAGAATAGACTGTGGATTCCTGTGTTTGGAGATTTAAGGAAAAATATTATGTATGAATCTCACCATTCAGGCTATACGATACATCCGGGAATGGTAAGATGTACGAAGACATGAAGAGTTTGTTCTGGTGGCCTGGAATGAAAAAGGATGTAGTAGATTTTGTTTCGAAATGCGAAGTCTGCTAGTTAGTGAAGGCAGATCATCAGCGACCAAGAGGTCTTTTGCAGTCATTGCCTATTCCTGAGTGGAAATGGGAGGAGGTAACGATGGACTTTGCTATGGGTTTCCCTCGATCTAGGCAAGAACATGATGCCATCTGGGTGATTGTGGATCGATTGACGAAGTCTGCACACTTTCTTCCGATCAGGCAAACGAGATTGTCAGA
Source organism: Dendrobium catenatum (assembly GCF_001605985.2). Lineage (NCBI taxonomy): Eukaryota > Viridiplantae > Streptophyta > Magnoliopsida > Asparagales > Orchidaceae > Dendrobium > Dendrobium catenatum. The sequence continues at coordinate 54,096 of NW_021319848.1, read as the reverse complement.
TTACATGGTGTGCCTAAAGTGATTGTATCTGATCGAGATGGACGGTTTACTTCCAGACTTTGAAAGAGTATTCAGCAAGGATTGGGTACGAAGTTACATTTCAATATGGCATTTCATCCGCAGACTGACGGACAGTCTGAGAGGACTATCCAAGTACTGGAAGATCTTCTGAGATTATGTGTTTTGAATTTTGGCGAAAGCTGAGAAGATCATATTCCTTTGATTGAATTTGCTTATAATAACAATTTTCAGTCTAATATTGGTATGACACCTTATGAAGCTTTGTATGGACGAAAGTGTAGAACTCATTTGACTCTGACTAAGGTATGAGATAGACAAGAAATGAGTGCTACATTTGTGGATGAAACTGTTATGAAAATCAACTTGATTAAAGAAATATTGAAAGCTGCACAAGATAGACAACAGAAGTATTACAATCAGAAGCACAGATTTGTGAAATTTCAAGTTGGTGACTTTGTGTATGTCAAAATCAATCCGATGAAAGGAGTCAGCAGATTTGGAAGAGTGAGTAAGCTCAATCCAAGGTATGTTGGACCTTTTGAAATCCTTGAAAGGATTGATAAATCTGCTTACATACTGTTACTATCTGATCAGATATCTGATGTGCACAATGTTTTTCACGTATCCTCTTTGAGAAAATGGATATCTGATTCTGACAAGAAGTTGTCTGCTGATGAGGTTGAGATTCAGGAGAATCTGCAGTACAAAGAAGAACCTGAAAAAATTTTGGCCTACGATGTTCGTAAGTTAAGAAGTAAACAGATTCCTATGGTTAAAGTTCAGTGGAAGCACCGAACAGCACGAGAAGCGACTTGGGAGGAGTCGGATATGAGGCAGTCGTATCCATATCTGTTTTGACTGAGTTTTGGTTTGGCAATGTAGAGAAAAACATTTTTCTGAAGTTGGGGAGATTGTAAAGATCATTTTTCTCCTAATATCGTCCGGGACAAAGTTGGATCGTCCCAGGACGATCGGTACAGGTTGTGCGGGAAATGTTTCTGGCTGCATGGTTTGTCTGGACGAAATTTGGATCGTCTGGATGAAAATTTTACAAAGCCAAGTCGTCCAGGGACGTTAATTAATCTCGTCTGGACGAAATTCGTCCAGAGCCGAATCGTCCCGGGACAAAGTTGCGACCGTCCGGGACGATCCGTCTGGATATATATAGAAATGAGATATTTTGAAGAGAGAGAAAAGCCCATGAGAGAGAAAATCGAAGGAAAAAGAAGAAAAAATGATTTTTGGGCGACTCCGGTCCATTTTCGTCCGTTGCTGTAGTTAAAGAAGTTGACCGACTCGAGATAAGGCACATTCCACCTTTCTTAATTTTCAGAAACGAGGATTTTGACGAGTTTTCTGTTTTGAATTTTGTTTCCGTTAGCAAATTTCGGGTATTATTTTCTTTTGACAAAAATTTTACCACGTAACTTTTGGTATATCTTTGAGATGATAAATATGCATATTTTGAGTATTTTCTGAAAGATTTTTACCGAATATTTTAAATTCTGCGGTGTTTTAAGTAACCTGAAAATTATCGGGATGTTGAAAAATATTTTGTCAGTACAATAAAAATTATAATGTTGTTATGAATGTTCTGTGGTTATTTGGTAAATTTCTGAATCTGTGAATTGTGTAAATTTCGTATACTGCCGTTATGCCGCTGAATTTTCGTACGATTTCTGAATCTTCTGAAATGAGATGATTGAATGAATTGATTATTTGTATGCTATCGAAAGGGAGTTATAAGGGGCCGGAATCCCATGTGATTCCGTTGTCTGGGTCAGGAAATTTTGAATTCTGAAACGAGCTATGAAATCTGAAAATAAGTTATGTTTCGGAACCTCTAATATCTGTTCTGTTCTGTTCTGGTGCTATAAGCACAACGGGAGACATAAATGGTCAGAATCCGTTGAGATTCTGTTTGTGTCAGGGATATCTAAAATCTGATGTTATCTGAAATCTATTGTTTGATAGTTGATAATCTGTTCTGTGACTTATCTGATATATTTTATGAATTATCTGGTTTGAATTATCTGATATGAATATGAATTTATCTGAACTCTGATTCGAAATGATTTCAGTTTTCTGTATCCGTAAGCTAATTTCTAATTGATTAAGTATATGTTCTGTCTATTGCATGATTTCTGTGCGATTGATCGAATTCCGTACTGATACGATTTCTATTGTAAGTTTCTGATGATTTTGATTGGTGATTGATGTCTTACTGAGCTGTCCTCTTGTTTTCTATGTGGTTTTCAGGTTCTAGGAAAGGAAAGGAAGTCGTTGATTAGCAGTCCAGAGTCTGATCTGTGATTAGGTATTTTGTACTTTTAATTTTTGTACAGTTATGACTTTTCTGTTATGTTCTTTCTGTCCGTAAGACATGTACTGTATCTGTGTATGATTATTTTGGTGAAAGAAAAGATAGATGAACTGCGCTGCATTTGGATATTTTTAGTAGCTCTGTATTTTTCTGTCTATGTTATGTTTGGAAGAAAATTTTGAAGCAAATTCCAAAGCCATATCCTGGATTTGTTGGCTCCGTCGCGGCCCGATGCGAGCGGGATCCGTCTCGGTCGGGTTGGATCGTGACAGAAAGTAAAGATGAAGACGGGTTGGCGGTCGTGTCGGGTTGACCTGGGTCTGAAACAAGTCGGGTTCGGGTCCGAGAAAGTGATTCGTTTTAAAGGACGGGTTAGTAATGCATGCTAATTTCATTTTAATTTTAATTTGAACTTTATTGTAATATGAATTATATATTTTTTTTTTCTACCATATGATGGAAGGAAACTAATGATCATGTACAGGTGGTGCTCTTGGACATGCTATTCCTTTGGTATACTAGTTTCTTTGGTGCCAAGACATTTGGGCTGATTTGGGTTTGAGTCAAGATCATTGGGTATTTAATTGGTGGGCTGATTTTAGCTTAATGGGCTTGGCCCATTATTTAGGAGTTGTTGATTGGTGTTGGGGAAAATAAGGATTTGGAGTTCATTGCTCTAGCCAGCAGCTAGTTGCTTGTTCGGGTCCGTGGTTCTGCCTGTTCATGTCCCAGGTTTTTTTGGTTGTGCCTTTTCAGTCCCTTGCTTTCCCGTGGTTGGCCTGTTTAGGTCCTTAGCTGCTGTTGTGGTTCCTGTAAGTATTTAAAGCTAGATGCTTTTGTCTTCTATGCTCCAACGTAATTTAAATGTTGTCTTTTTCTTCTCTTTTCTGGTTCGCTTGAGTGGGCGGCTGTTTGGCTCCCTTTCTTCACTTATAAATAAGGGCTGCTTTGTGACATTTGGTTGCTGATTTTTGATGAGTGATAAACACTAAAACTTGAGAGTTTTTTCCGAGCCATGTTCCCATTTCTCTTCTCCTCTACATAATTTCATCTCGGACTTCTAATCTATTTCTTATCTACGCAAGTGTCCACCCCATTTGTATCTTTCTTCTAAAGCTTTTAAAGGTGTTGGTTGGCCGGTTTGTTAGCTTTTGCCGGAGGAGTTTGTGGTGGACGTTGGCCCAAAGTTGCTGTGGTGAACCTCTAGTTTGCATGCTTTGAACACTAATCATTTTACCTACTATTTTCGATGCATGAGAGGTGACCACTAATTGGTTGTTCTGAGGATAGTTTTTACTATTTTTAATTTTCTTAGTGTTTAACTTCTGTTTGTTTTCAAGTTCGTTTGGTGCTGGCTTACTAAGTGTTGAATTGAGTCAGGTTCTACTTTCCTTAGTATTTTCCTTTGTTTGGTTTTTAGTCTTAGTTGCTTACATCAATTAGGTTCAGGTCGGGTCAACTAGTGTCGAGTCAGTTCCATATTAGACCTGTGACCCGATTTTGACAGCCCTAGATGTAATATGTCTTTAAGACAAGACTATTACATACCAAGAGACTCCAACAAGAACTCTAGGGCCTTTACTTTGTCCCATTTGATGATGCGGGTGAGTCTTTAGTACCAAAAGGAAAAAAGTAATAGATATCAAGTAAAACTCATGTTACAAAACAATATAAATTAAAGAATTTTAAGTACAAAAAGTAACCAAATGATCTAATTTATAAAACTCACCTTTCTTTCTAGAGTAAGCTTAAGCTTTGGGTACTCATGCAACAGTAACTTGTTCAGCTAAAGCACTCCATCAGAGTACAGAAAAAGCTTATATATAGTCCTTCCCACAGCCATCTAACTTCATTACTACTGCAAGAACTCCATCAAAACAAGATTGATAAATATGGCCAAGCCTCCATTCTTCCAAAATATTATTCTCACTAAATTTTTTGGTGGCCAACTCCAAAGATGAGTACTCGATCTTTGCAAAAAATGTTTTCTTGTTTATCATCTGTAATGAATTAAACTTGCTAAAAACTGGACCCAAGGGAAGTCCTTTAGTAGCATAATATAAACCAAATGTAATATACATGGAGCATACTGTTAAAAACAGTTTCTACAATTCAAGCTCAGACAATGTTAGATTTTCCATGGTTTTGGATGTCTTCGAAGCCTTAAACCAGGTGATTCTTTGGCCAGATGATCCAGAAGAAAATGATAGATAGAACTATGCA
>NW_021319848.1:46992-49429 GCF_001605985.2 Dendrobium catenatum | reverse complement strand
AAAAATTCTTGGTGTATTTTTTCCTTATCGTCATTTATTTTTACATGCATTTAATTTTCATAATTATTGCGTGGTGAAATTCGTGGAAGAAAATTTGTTTAAGTTTTGTTATAAAATTTCAAAAATAACAAAAAAATTAGAACTCCTGCTTAGGGTTACTTTTTATTGAAAAAGAAAATCACAATTCACCCCCCCTCTTGTCATTTAGTAATTTCAGGAAACCCAAACCAACCCAGGCCATAATAAAGAACAATAAGAGAAGTAGTATAGTAACCAACCCAGGCCATAATAAAGAATAATAAGAGAAGTAGTATAGTAACCAGCAATGACACGCCCACCATAATGCCAGTAGAACTCCATGAGATCAAGGCCAACGAAAAAATAATAAAACTAGTCCAGCACCGGCCCTACCAGGCAGCAAGGCCAAATACTCAAAGCACCCATCCAGAAAAATAGGCAACCAAGAACCACTAGGTAAGTAATGCCAACCCATGCAATAATTTAAAATAGAAAAAGAAGAACTAGAGTAATCAGCATAAACACACCCACCAAATACTGACAAATAGTCAAACCAAGTAAGGAACAATAATTATATTATAAGTAGAGAGAACTTTTTAGGGTTTCAGACTGATTGAATTAATTGTATTGTGGATCATACAATACGGTCAGGCTAATAATTTTACAAAATAGCTTTTTAGGGTTTTTTTAACCCTTATATAAATATCAATATCCAAGAGTTTGAGAGAGCTTTTTTACTATAATTTTTTCTAAGAGATAGAGAGATTGTGTGAGCTTTTGAAGATAAACTTTCAAGAAGATTTTGGGAGAGAGATTTGTTGAGGCAATGAGAGATCTATTGGGATGGATCAAATGAGTGGGTGATGGATTCACTAAAGGTTGTCTAGTCCAATCTAGTTTCTTATTTCTCTAGATTATTGTAAAAGCTCTTATGAGAAGAGCTCTAATGAGTCTTAGTTGGAAGCTTGGATAAAGATAAGGAGGCTATAGAGAATTTACTTTTTGAAAAAAAAGTGTTGCAAGTAGAGAGAGAGGCTTATCCCTGAAGGAGAGGCTTCTCCTCCTTGTTGGAGATAGAATGAGAGAGGTTTCTCAACCTTATTGAAAGTAAACCGAGAGAGCCAATGAAATTTTATAGGAAAGGACTCAAGGAGTGGAAGCAGATCAAGCTGATCGAACAATTATAAATGAGATTGTATTTTTTTTTCTGCACTTACTTTATTGCAAATTTATTTCCTGTTTATGATAGTTTGATGATTTATGATGAAATTATTGATATTTCAAGCTCGTACTCATAATATTAATTTTGCTTGATAAAATAATTCTATGAAAAATAAAATAAGTTTTTGAAAATATTTTTTATTGTATTATGATTTATTTTTTAGCAAGTTTCAAAAATAGTTTTTTTAATGATATTGGTTATTATTCTTAATCTAATGTATTTTAAAATATTTTTTTGTGCTTTTATTTAATAATTTTTAATACACACTAATTCCCATCCTCCTAGAATAAATTATTCTGTGCGGACACTAGAAGGAGAGAATCGTCCGAATTTGCTGCCCATTTGCGAAATGACTGTAAAATGACAACAAATATTCAATTATGAATGTGTTTTTACTATCTTCTTGCTATCCTTTTTCAAAAGCTTAGTAAATATTCATATATTTAGTAAATATTAAATATTTGTTGTCCTTTTATAAAAGTGCAGCAAATTAGGACGGTTCACTCCGTCCGATTTCTGCACAAAATAATTAGTCCTTCTCCCCCCTGGTTGTGCTGTATGATTTGTGTTAACATCAAACCATTTTTAATCGGTATGGGGGCTAGTTCTTTTTGTTAGGCTTTAAAATATTAAGAAGATCTAAATATTGTCTATAGCAAGTGGAACACATCAGAGGGGTACTCAATTACTTGTCTATCTCTTTTTGATAATATTTCTTTTTATTTCAAAATTTTTTTGATGGCTACATGTATTTAATATATAAAGTTTAGAATAGCTCTGGTATGCTATGCATTGCCCCATACGATATTAAGATAGAAAATGACATTAAAGTTGAATTTCCATTTTGCAGTTGTCATGATAGGGAGTTTTCACAACTAAATTCAAAATATTTAAACAGTTTTTGCAATTCTTTGAAGTCAAAAGACTATATGTGTATTTCTACTTGCACCATTTGCAAAATAATTTGGGATAAGCTTTGCATTACTTATGAATGAACTAATGAGGTGTGTTGATCCTGAATTTGTCAAACCCTGGGTCCAAGGAGTTGACTTGGTCAAATTGACTAAGCCAGGTCTCAAGGCTCTTCCCAACCAATTCAGTGGGTCAAACCAAATCTGTGGAGCCCAGTCCCAGTCCTTGGGTCAACCTGGTTGACCAGGTCAACCTTGGTTGACCCATGTTAACATAATTTTCTCC
>NW_021319848.1:6992-39492 GCF_001605985.2 Dendrobium catenatum | reverse complement strand
ACTGCATTGTTGTTTTACTTTTGGCATACCAACAAGAGTAAGAAACTTGAGAAAGAGAAGTACAAAAAAGGAGGTAAAGTGTGCCACTCCAAACAACTTAACTATAAAAGTGAAATAATTTTATAGATGTTTTGGCAAAAGATTATATCTTAATCTTAAGATATGTATAATAAAATTATGATCCAATTTTATAATTCCAAAATTATTGTTTAAGACTTTCATCAAATATTTTTCAGTAAAGCTAAAATTCAAAATACCGCCGATGACCATTGCTACCAACAGAGATTCTTTAGAACTTTTTAGCTATCTGTCCAGCAATGACTCTTATTTTCTTATTATCATGAAGATTCCCCATATTAAGAAATGTATGATAGTTGAGGAGTTGCAAACGCTCACTTCCTCCAACAAGCCTCATAATCTCAATATTTCCATTTTCTTTTTAATTACCTTTGATATCATCATTGCAATCGAGTCTATTTGACTTGTTATCAAAATTTTACTTCCCAAACATCCATTGGCCAGAGGTGTCAACAAATTCTCCCATTTGACTTTATCCTACTCCCAAATGTTATCCAGAATGAGTAAAAAATTTTTGAACATCATCTTGATCTTAAGACTCTCTTGAAGTTTATTAAGTGACTCCAAGTCCAACATCTTCCCTTCATAGGATGCCAAAGTATCTTTAATGACTCTTTTATCATCAAAACTGTTGGAAACACAAACCCAGATTTTAAGATCTAATCCCATTGTCATTTCATCTTCATAGACATGTTGCAACAGAGTTGTCTTCCCCATACCTCCATGACCGACCGTAGATAGAACAGAAATGTTTCTATACAACGTTGTGGTTGTAGTATGAATTGGTTGTTCATTTTATGGCTTCCTTAAACACAGCATAACAAACTCCTTATCCTTAGCTCGACCAATCAGATCATTTTAGGCAAGGAACTTGATTCACGTGTTTTTTCCAACTCAAATTGGTGCTCCTACTTCTCTAGCATTGTATTTTATGTAAGGTAAAATAATTTACCAACATCAATTGAAACTTCGTCAAGTTTCTTCACTACCACCTCCAGTTTCTTCAATGTGGAATCAATATAGAGAGCACGTTTACCAAATTTTATAAGTCTTTCCTTTATGTTCAGCTGCTTCTGAAGTTGCTTGTACTCAAACTCATCGAGCACATCATCTGCAACATCAATGACAGCTCGTAGAAGCCATAGCCATTTGTTGAGAGATGGGTTTTGATCTCCGATACGCGCTTCATTGGAAGCAAACACGACAGATTGGATCAAGGGGGGTGGATTTTTTGCAGCCTTTCCAGCTCCTCATTCATGCTTTTGCTCCAAGTGAATTGATTTTGCAGGTACATAAAGCCAATGTGAATGAGCCTAATGAGCCTCTCCATGATTCAACCACCAAACCATTCTAACACCACATCCATCAAGATAGAGTAGAAAAATTAAACAGGAGAAGACTCTGTAATAGACAAATAGCAAAAAGTCAATAAGCCAGAAGAGAAATAATGGAGATGAAAAAAAAAAGAACTAACAGAAGTATGATTTGGAGCTCAAAAAGTAAACTATAAAAGAATTAAAATATTTGTATCAATATTTTATCAGAGAAAACATAAAATTTTAATATTTGACACTTAAAAAATTAACATTTAATAGACACGAGTTTAGAAATATATTCTTAAGAGATGAACACATTATGATGATTTGGAGCTCAAAAAATAACTATAAAAGAATTAAAATATTTGTATCAATATTTTATCAGAGAAAACATAAAATTTTAATATTTGACACTTAAAAAATTAACATTTAATAGACACGAGTTTAGAAATATATTCTTAAGAGATGAACACATTATGCATTGAATTTTAAAAAGAATACAATACATTGTAAGGAAAGATTCTTATGATTAATCGCAGAAAGCATATTTACTTACCAAACCAGTTTCACTCATTCGTCTGAATCTTGACTTGACAAAGCAGTTAAAGAAAGCTTACCCCTTCTCCTTTAGCATTATATTTCATGTGCGCACACAATATAGATAGGTTTAACATATAACATATTTATCTCATCATAAGAAGAATTTACAAAGACAAATTTTATGTATGTCATCGCACATCAGTTTGCATCATTTTTGCATTTTTACATCTAATGCACCTAGTTATATGTCTTGAATGGACTGCGATGATGAAAAACAAGTGTTAATCTAGTTTCTTTCTACCGATGCAAAATTTGAAATTTATGTTAGGAAAAGTATTTCTTTTTCCACAAGAAAATTGTTGTATAACAGCCTATCTTCATAAATTAAAAAAAAAAAATAGCATGTTCCCCTTTTCATCTTGTTAGTTAAGAGTATTTTCATTAAAAATCATATTTTATTTTGAAAAGAAATTTTAATATTTCAAAATATTTAAAAACCACAACTATAGTTTGCTTTGTAGTGCTATGTGATGGAACTTACCTTGCTTATCTATGTAGATGAATAGAATTTGAGGATTTTAGTTCACTTCTAAAACATGCAATTAAAATTAATCGATCTTTTAAATCAAGAAAAAATACATGATAGCATATGGGTTCATCATATTAAACATAAACATGCTACATATTAGCGTTGGACATGCTGATGCATAATTCATATCTTGACCTTATGAGTCGATATGTTGTCGAAAACTCACCTAATGATCTATAAAAAATAATATATCATATACATGCAATTTCTCTAGCTAGACTTCTCTAAGGTGTATATGTTTAACTAACCAACCTTCTCTTTCACTTGGGACCAAGCGGGTCAGTGGTATTCGTCACCAAGAATGATGATGTAAGTCTGATATTTTAAGCCTGATGTAATTGGTGTAATAATGTCATAAGTCCTAGTCCTTAAGTTTCTTCAACAATCAAGAAGATGCATAATTCTTAGGTTTTAACGCCTCATTAGTCTATTCTTCCATATTCAAAGAAACTTTGACAATTCATCATTTACCTTTCAATTTTCAAGCTTCATATGCCTGATGAAATCTTTCAGGTATTGCAAGGGCAGCAGGTAAATCAGTTGAAGGTGGTTGGCTGGCATGCATGTAGGTGCTGGTGGGAGAGGCCGGCGACAGTGGAGCGCACGAGGGGAGAACGACGTGAAAACTGACAAAAAGGTCACTGCTTCGATTGCGATGTTTGAGGCTATGAAACAAAATCACCGAGGCGAAGAGCTTCTTTAGCAGAGAATATTCGAAGAAGCGCGGGGTGAAATAGATCGCTACCTTAGCAACGAACTCGCTTCTTGACTTACAATCAATCAGGAACAACGTCGTAGAAAAAGGCGAAGAAGCGAAGACGCTTTTTTAGCAGAGAACAGTCGAAGAAGCGCTTGGAGAAAAAGATCGTTACTTCACGGCTAGCTCCCTACATGGAACTACTTCAAAAATATTCTTCACGCGAAACACGCGAAGTCGGTGCGAGATCCCGTCGTGACTTCCGATTCACAGGAGAAGGAGAACAAACATCAACTAAAATGTTGCAATAGAAGAAGAAGACGATGGCGGGAGAATGCTAAGCTCGCATTTTAGCTAAGAGAAGGTTGCGATGGCGGCTGCGTGAAGAAAGGACCCCTTAGGGCGAAACAGAAGAATAAGAATGTGGAATGGTGGGAATTTAAAATTTAATCCATTTGTACTACATGAACATGTTAGTTCTGGACAAAATTTAATATCATTAAAAATATTTATCCATTTTAGGATCTGAAATCAATGAGTTAACTTTGAATATATTTCATACTATACAACTCATATCATATAGGCTAAATAAATAGAGATTTTTTAAGAATGATCTTCACTAAGATAATATAATTAAATATTTTGAAAAAAAATTAAACTAATCATCTTGCATGAATCATATCATGTAATTTTTTATTCTCATGAATTTCTTATAAATCTTAAAGGAACAAGACAATTCATATCATATAGTTTTTTTTTTATCTTTTTTCTTATAAATTAAATAGTAATTTTATCCGTATCATATAGTTTTTTTTTATCCATATCATATGGTTCGATCAAGCAGAGATCAATTTTTAGGGTTTAAGACTGATTGAATTAATTGTAATGTAAGATCTTTTGGATCATACAATACAATCAAGCTTATAATTTTACAAATTAGCCGTTTTAGGGAATTTTTTGGAACCCTTATATAGATTTCAATATCCAAGAGTTTGAGAGAGCTTTTTTACCATAGTTTTTTCTAAGAGATAGAGAGATTTTGTGAGCTTTTGAAGATAAACTTTCAAGGGGATTTTGGGAAAGAGATTGGAGAGGCATTGAGAGAACTTTGGGATGGACCAAAAGAGTGGGTGATGGATTCACTAAAGGTTGTCTAGTCCAATCTAATCTCTTATTACTCTAGATTATTGTAAAAGCTCTTAGGAGAAGAGCTTTAGTGAATCTTAGTAGGAAGACTTGGATATAGTTAAGGAGGCTAGAGAGAAGTTACTTTTTGAAGAAAAATGTGCTTTAGGTAGAGAAAAAGGATTATCCGTGAAGGAGAGGCTTCTCCGCCTTGTTGGAGGTAGAAGGGGAGAGGTTTCTTAACCTTTTTGAAAGTAAACTGAGAGAGTCAGTGGAACTTTGTAGGAAAGGACAGAAGGAGTGGAAGCAGATTAAGTTAATCGAACAACTATAAATAAGATTGCATTTTTTTCTGCACTTACCTTATTGCAAATTTATTTCATGCTTATGATATTTTGATGATTTATGATGAAATTGTTGATATTGCAAGTTCGTACTCTTAATATTAATTTTGTTTGATAAAATAATTCTATGAAAAATAAAATAAATATTTGAAAATATTTTTTATTGTAATAGAATTTATTTTTTAACAAGTTTAAAAAATAGATTTTTAATTATATTGGTTATTGTTCTTACTCTAATGTCTTTTAACCCAAATCCTACGATGCCAAGGTAAGGAAATATCAAAATCAAAAGATTTAAATGTATATTCTATTGATCATTTACTTGGTTCGTTAATAACATAAGAGCAAAAAGTTAGTCAGAGACATGTAGATATCAATGACAAAAAAATAAAAGAGTGATTTAATTAAAACCTGATGATTCTTATAGCAAAAATTTTAAAGAAGGTGGAGTATAAAACATTGCTTTCATGACCAGATAATTCAAAAAAAAATTGAGGAGTGAGGAGAGAAATCATAGTCACAAAAGTCGAGGTAAAGGTGAGAAAGTCAATAAGATTTCTACAAAACACTATTCATTTTAAATATAAAAAATGATGTCGCATAAAGTGGGATTGTCCAAACCTAAAAAAAAATAATCACCAAAAGAGAATGTTGAGGAGAGAGCTAAATAAAAAAAGAGCAAAAAAAATATCTCAAAGAGATTTTCGGGCCAATTCAAAATTTGATTCCTCAAACCTCAAAGACTGAAGCTGAAGAAGATATTACCATTCTATGCTTAATGATAAAAGACATCACAGGATATACCGATGAGGTTCAAGTATGTGATTATACTTATGATGAATTAGTTTCTTTTACTAAGCATTTACAAGCTAGGAACAAAGAAATTATATGCTTTAAAAAGGAGCATAGTGTATTGCAAGATTAGCATTGTGATTAAAAAATTTGATGATTTAAGAAATAATTTAGATGAACAAAACCACATACATATTGAATTAGCATTATATACAAAATATTAGAAGCTGAAGCGTTGCTTTTGCAAGAGAAGTAGCATGAATCCCAAGTTAAGGTAGGAGTATATAAAAGAATAAATGAATGTCTTAGCAAAGAAATCACAAAATTTTGAGCACTTTTCATCTTGCTCATTACACACGGCCAACAAACAATCTATTATGGAACATTAAGCATTATCCTCCTGGAGGAAGGGTTTTTCATTGCATAAATTTGCTCATTCATTTCCTAGAGTGATGTGTTATTCTAGTGATGTAGAAGGACACATAGCTCATGTTTGCCCCATAAGATCTATCATAGCTCGCAGTTTGTTTGAAGGCCTAAGGACTTCGGTGCATAATATGACTTGCGTACATCTTTATTATACTAGTGGGGGATACATGTGGACAAATTAAGTGTTATTATTTGTACCACTGATTTGGATTTAGTATTTCTTTAGATAAATTAGCATAATTAATATTAATTATCTTGAGAGATAAACTAACACAACATTATCGATTTGAGGAAAGAAATGATTTATTTTGGTATCCAAACTCGATGTAGGAAATGTAAAAATTATCTTGAAGGATAAAATTCACATTCACATATCGTTTTAAATACAAAATTAACCTATGATATGTTTTAGTTTATGCCCAAAGATTTTTCCCCTATCTTAGTAAACTAAGACATATTTATTTTTTACTAGAATCTTGAGTTTCTATAGAGGCCCCTTCAGTCAATTACATCTCCAAAGAGAAAATTTTTGATTAAAATGGAGATTAGACTTATTTTGACTTTAAATATAAGAAAGTTTCCTTATACTGATATATTTAATTCTTTATATATTTTATTATTTATAAGGAATATGAGATGTACAAATACGTCTAGGCTTATGCCTGCTTGGAATGAGATTCCAACTAACAATCTAAAACATACACAATTATCCTAGATATAATGTATGATAAGGTTAGCTCTATTCTAAGAATCAAAATAATAAATCAGAATCTAAATTTTTAATGGCTCAAGATGAGTAATTTTTTACTTTATGTTTAAATGATGCTAACGAGATGAATTGCTAAAGACTCTAAATTTTATCTTAGTTAGATTACCTAGCTAAATTTTCTAACTACTTTAACAGCATAACTGTGATGCCCCAAAATCTAATTTAAAATAATTATTCTTTTAATCTTTTAATAGATAATAATAAGATCTATCTAATATCATTAATCAATAATAAACAATAAAACTTGATTTTATAATTTAAATCATCAAAGTGCATATCTATATTGATTCCCAAAAATCATATGCAATATTTAAGATATATACAATTATATTATAACTATTATGTTCTTAGTGCACAAAAAAAAAAAAAAAAAAAAACCCAAGAATTTGACTAGCCTCACACCATGCTCCATTGCCTTGACCTGAAATCATTTAACCACATATAATGAGCTAAAAAATCCAACATATCACAGAAACCTATAACTGAATTCAAAGCATGGTAAAGGAGCAATATATATGTCAACAGTCAAATCATAACGGTTATATTTATATGATCATTGAATCAGTATAAAAATAATAAAATTCATAATCAATAGTAATAGAATCTATAAACAGTAAAAAACTATAATATGTAAGCCATTAAAGTAGTAAGCTAGTGAATGTCAGATCTATAAAATAATCGTCATATCCATAATACAATTTAGCACAAAAATCATATAAAGTATCAAATCAAAACATCGATAATGACTATCAAAATTATGCTAATGCAGTAAAATCATATAAGAGCGTACCCATACTTCAAATATTCTATATCACAAGCATAATATATTACATGCTTAGTATCAATATAGTGAAATAGTAATATTAAATAACATCCGTATCTAAATCGGTAATAATAACAATTCATTGATAGGAGTACTAAAAAAATATATAATAATAGTAAATTCGTACAATAATAATAAATCCATACAATAATAAAAAAATACCGCAAGAATATTCATTTAAGTAGTCATACTAAATAAGTAAAAAGTTCTAGCTATAACGGTATTTTTTAGTGCTAGTATCAGTATTAATAAATTATTGGCTCACTAAATAAAGTCGTCACACTTTGCCCATTGACATAGTAATAATCTGCTTATAACTCACAACAAGTATATTATCGCTCTAAAAAATCATTAAATAATATGTGAACCTTGCTCTCATAAATTTATGGGGTTCCCTTTATTTTTTTTTCCGGAGGTAGATTGAGTTTAATATTTAACTAGATTTTTCCTAAAAATAATATCAGGGTTTATTTAGATCTGAGATCTACTTCCTATGAGCGCAAGCTCTCGTAGCTAATTATCCCTCATAATGCATTAGAAGAGCACTCTCAATTAAGGATGAAATATACTTAACTTCGTGCAAGGAGTTTGAGAATGTGCAATAGAGATTTAAACTTAGTTATGGGGGAATGAAGGTACACCCAATCAAAATCCCATGGTTCTTTCATCCCGGGCATACCATGTGTTCAGTCTAACAATACTAATAACTATTGATTATAGTGTCCAGGGAATTTGATTAGCATTCATGGATTGTATCTTCTCAGGGATCCCGAGTAGACTGAAGTGGAGTGTGTGAATTTTAATTTAATTTCATTTGGGTTGGGGCTTATAACTTTCTTATAAGTTGCATGTTAATTTGTTTGATTTGGTCTTACGGCTCTAATTAGGAGTTGCTCGTGTGATTTGAATTGGGTAGGGGCTTATGACTTCCTTAAAAGTTTCCAGTTAATTTATTTAGTTTGGGGTTTACGGCTCTGATTAGGAGTTTGCCCATGTGATTTGATTTGGGTAGGGGCTTATGACATCTTTAGAAGTTGCCCATTAATTTGTTTAATTTGGGGCTTAAGGCTCCAATTAGGAGTTACCCGTGTGATTTAATTTGGGTAAAGGCTTATGACTTCCTTATAAGTTGCTCTGATAGTGGGACTTACGGCCTCTTTTAGAGATAGCCCGAAGAAATTTGATTGGGTAGGTCTTATGGCTTCCTCAAAAGTTGCCTAATGATGGGTCTTATGACCTAACCTTGTAAGCTAAGTTGCCCGTATGGTGGGTATTACAACTTAGTCTTATAAGCCAAGATGCCTAAAAGGATATGAGTTTTAGTTATATGATCATTCATTTAGATCCCTAACATGTGGGTCTTACTACTACGCTTAGAAGTAGCCCAAATGATGGGTCTTACAACTTAGTCTATAGGCTAAGATGCCCAAAGGGATTATAGTTTTGGTTATAGGGACGTTCGTTTAGAAGTTTCCTAATGTGCGGGTCTTACTGCTTCACTTAGAAGTAGCCCAAAATGTGGGTCTTACAACGTAGTCCTATAGGCTAAGATGTCCAAATGGATTTGAGTTTTGGTTATAGGGTCGTTCGTTTAGAAGTTCCCTACACGCGGGTCTTACTGTTTCACTTAGAAGTAGCCCAAATGGTGGGTCTTACAACTTAGTCATATAGGCTAAGATGCCCAATTAAGGGGTCTAGAGTTAAGTTGTTTCCTACTTATTACCCCTAAAAACTAGACTTACGACTTTCATTGAAAGTAGCCAGAGGAATTTAGGAATTTATTGCTTCACTTAAAAAATATATATTAAGTGAAAGAATTGTCGATATGATTCACTACTCCTGTTAGAAGTAACCTATAGGATTTATATTAGCTAGGGTATAACTTTAGACACTTTACTCCCTCGACGTCAGTGTTAGTGTCTTGTTTATACTCGTAGCATATTTCTACTACAAAAATTTGTAACTTTACTTTAGCATTGTCGGTTTCTTTTTTTTTTTTTTAAATGAGAATTTAACTTTTAATAGGAAATAATGGAGAAAAATGTTTCATGTAGCCGACCCCATGTAGTGGGATAAAGGTTTGTTGTTATTATTGTTGTACTGCTTTCATCACTATGCTTTGCATGCAGTAGTTAGACTTAATTTTTCTAGCATTTAATTTTTATTTAAAATTATGCTGACTTTTATCTGCTTGTTTGTAGGTGCTCATAGCCAGTAGTTTAGGAAGTCCACATGTAGCTGTAGGAGTTATTTTTAAGGGTCTGAGTTTGTTTGTTTGTTTGAGAGAGTTGTCTGAGGATGTTTGGGTTGTTTCATCATTGTTGTGAGCATTGTGTTTGGGTTGCTTAGTTGGAGAGCTATTGGAGAACTGCTCAGTTGGAGAGCTTTGTGAGTGCTTGTATTTGAGAGTCACTCAATTGGAGAGTTGTTGGAGAGCTGCAAGTTAGAGTTTGTACATAAACAGGACTATTGGAAATATTTTATTTCATGCATTTTATTTGATTTTAATTGCATTAATTAGATTAATTAATTAAGTTTTAGTTTTCTAATTGTTCAATTAGTTGGTTAAGGTGTATTTTTAAATTATATAAATGTTAAATTTGATTTGAGATTAATTAAATTAGGTTGATTTGCTCAATTTGTTAATTGATTTGTATTTTAAAATTGTTCAATTGGTCTAATTTAAGGTTTAGTTATTTAATTAGTTAATTGATTTTACTAATTAAATGGTTTTAATTTTAACTTTTTTAATTTGATCATTTAAGTTAAAGTTTCAATTTAAGTAATTAAAGTTTTGTACTGAATTATTTCATTTAATCAGATGTTTTAAAACCAATTGATTAAAAGGATTTTTTTTTAAATTAATTAGGTTTGATATACAAGCACTTAAATCGAAGTAATCAAACAGCTCAAATTTCAAATTTATGATAAAATTGAACTTCAAATTAAAACTTCAAAATTGATTGAGATTTTTTTTTTGGGTTTCAATTGAGTCTTAGTTAATTAATTGTTGCTTAAATGGATTAGTTAATTACTTGGTTATTACTTTCATTACAGATTTAATTAATTTAGACTTATGAATCGTAGTTTTTTTTTTTTCATCATAAAATGTCAAATTTCTCTATCATTCTCTTTTTTTTTTTTTCAAAACAAATATATTGATAATAAATCAATAGGTACAACAAATAAAGGCAGGCTCACAAAAACCCCCAAAACAGCTACGGAAACCAAAACAGATAAGCAAAACAGGAGATAAAATCCAAAAAGAGAGCTCAGCAGAAAGCCGGGACTCCCAGCACCTCGAATCCGCGCAAGGACCATCCAGACTAGTGAAGATCACCAACGGTTGCCACAAGAAAGCTGATGAGGGGAGGAGCCCCAGCCACATCATTGCCCCGCAATCTCCAAATCAAAACATCGAGCAAACCGATCAACCGCAAAAAGTAAGCAAAAAAGAAAAGGAAATTATCTTCTCCTGCCACCTCGATTCCAAAATTTTCCCCGAGTAGCAAACTTAATATTTTTTCCACGAACCAATTTGAACTCCTCGCCAAAATCTGAATAAGATTCAGAATCAGAATCGACTTCAGACGAATTATTCAACCAATCAGCATTTGTTCTACTAATCCCATCAGATATTTTCACTGGAACATTTACCAGATTTTGCGAATTAATCACCAAATCCTGCAAATCTGGAACAAACCCCTGATCACCCACCTTAGCATCCACATTGACAACATTATTCTGGACTCGGACAGATTCCACCAAACCAACAACTACACCACCTCCGCACTCGCCCGGGACAGACGTATGAAAAGAGGGGTTAGAAACCACAAATTCACTACCTTCCGGCACCAAATCACTTTCCGGCAAAGTCTCAACCAAAGGACCAAAACCATCAACCCCACACGCAGGAATAACATGAGTCACATTACCAACCGGTCTTTCAGCAAGCAAAGGGTTCCGAATCGGATCGACAAGTTCAACACACAAAGGAGCATTAACCACCGAAACAACAGACTGCACCGCCTCACCACCCAGCAACTGATTAGAAACCATCGAATTCACCAAACACCCATCCAACGACCCCTCCAAATCCAAAGCCGGGGGAATGAAAGGTAAAGCATTAGGGGATAAAACTTTAGAAACAGGTTCAGAATCAACAATGCCATCGTTAGGAACGACTGATTCTTCTCTATCTAAATTAAAATTCACCGAAGTAGGCACAATCACAGCATTTTGCTGTCCATCCAGCGGCTCCACAATAACCGGTGAAACAATTTTAGCATTTGGTAAAACGGTTTTAGGTAAGACAGAAGCATCTAAAACAACAGCTTTATTTCTACATTCGCCCACAGCATGACCGAAACAATGACAAGCACTACAAAAAACAGGGAATTCTTCCATGACAACGTTTTGCACGTATCCCAGCTTTTCAGAACCCAGCCAAATACGATCAGGATAAACTTTAGTAATATCCAGTTCAACTAAAACCCTAGCTAAAGATGGTCTAGAGCCCACAGCCGTAGCCGTATCAATTTTAAGAGGCTTTCCAAAGATGGAAGCTAAGCCATGCAAAATTTTAGGAGAAAAAAGATGCGGCCTTAAGGAGGGGAAAGAGACCCAGATCGGAATCTCAGGAGATTCAATCCCAATTTCAACAAAGGGAGACCATTTTGTAATTTTCATAAAACAATTGAAAACCAAATAGGATCTATGACAGAAAATACGACAATAATCCAAATCTTGTTCTAGTTTGATTAACACATGGGACGAATCCAGCAAAGTTACCGATACATCACCAGTAAGCTTAAGATTAAAAAAGAATTTACGAATAGATTCAAGAGAGGGGCGTTTCGTAGGAAAAAAACCCACAAGAGCAAACTGCAAAGGTTTAGCCAAAGCCATGATTTCATCATCCGAAATCCACAAGGAAGGCATGCCGCGAAAAGACGATACCTTAAGCTTAGGAAATTCATTACTAGAGGAAGATCCCGATAAAGCTTGGAGAAAAGACCGAGAGGAAGAAGAAACCCCTAAAAAACCATGATCAACAAGATTCGGAGCCATCCGGCGCATGCCGGAAAGCAAACCACCAACAAAACCTCAGAAACAATACAAAACCAGAGGAAGAAAAATGGAAAACTTCCCTGGAAGCGAACGCCACGGCACGGAGCTGCGAGCGGCACGCCGCCGACGCGAGGAAAAAACCCTAGCGGAGAGGGGCGTTTCGTAACATTTCAAAGCTAATTAATTCTCTTAACTTATGAATCGTAGTTAAGATTGTTTGATTAGTGAGTCATTAGTTAATTATTTAATTGATGTTTCTAAATTCAATTAAGCTTGCACCACTGTAGGTTTTCTGATTTAATTTTTTTTTTTAACGTTAACTAGTCAAATTGCGATTTTTATCTTAGTTAAAGTTTAAATAATCATTTTTAATTAAACTTTATCTGATTAAATCATTCAATTAAATACTTTATTTAATCAGGTTGTAATCAATTATTAAACACTTAGATTTTGGTTGATTGATCATTTGAATTTTAATTGTGAAGTTTTAAATTAATTGAATGTTCAATTGAATGCTCTCCAATTTGCTTAAGTCCAGAATTTTGAGAAAATTTTGGCAGCCTCCCGGTGTCCCCTTCCCGGCACCGAGAGGTAAGGAGTGGCTCGACTCGGCCAGAATAATTCGATGGCGAGGAGATTGGGAGAGCGAATCAATCCCATAAAGGTCTTCAAGTCTTCAATCCCTCAGTCGGATAAGCTCGATGACCGAGGGCTTTGGAAGACCGAATGAAACCTCGAGACTACCTTTAATCTTCTATTATTGTGCGTGTTATTTTTTTTTATGTAAAAAAATATTTCCTCGAAAAATACAATAGCCATCCGGCATCACCTCCCCGGCGTCGGGAGGTAAGGAGTGGCTCGAGTTGGCTGGATCAAATTGTCGGCGAGGGGATTGAGAGAGCGAATCGATCCCATTAATGTCTTTGATCCCTCGGCCGGATTAGCTCGACGGCCGAGGGCTTCGGGGGACCGTATTAATCCCGGAACTTCCTTCAATTAACGATTGCAGCGTATCAAATAATATTACTGATACGGCATCACAAAATTAGCTTGATCGGGACGAATCTCGAGGCAAAAGCTGGTTGGAAACTTAAAAAATTAATTTTGGGAGCATCCGAACTCCGATTGCAGCGAGTTTACAGTCAAACTGAGCGTCTCGGAAATACGAACCCAACGACACCAAGATCAACTCAATCCGAGCCCAAATGAGTCCGAATCAAGGACCCGAAGCGCTGTTGGAAGGTTCACACAGCAATTTGAGTTACCAAACGGTCTCTAATTTTAACGAGCTTATACTCGAATCGAGCGGCTCGACGAGACGAATGCAACGAGCCCAAGATTGCTGAATTCCAACATCATTAAGGCCTCAAATGGGACCATCGCCGGAACTCTACACAAAGGGGACTCAAATGAAGAGAGAGAAGAAGAAGAGAAGAAGGAGGAGAAGGAAGAAGCTCCTCTTCGACCATCGCCGGAACTCTTACCGCCGCCTGAAGACGCCGGAACTCTGCCGGATTTTCGGGAAACGCCGGGAATTTGCAGAACTTTGTAAATTTTCTTGAAATTGTAATATGATCGTCCCGATTTGTGAGACGAATCAGTTTCTTGTAATTTACAGAAACACTAGTGGAATTTTATAACTGGGCGAGGCCCCGTGGTTTTTTCCCTTTTTGGGTTTTCCATGTAAAAACTATGGTGTTCATTCTCTTTTCGATTTGTGTGATGAATACTCGTGCAACGCTAAGACGAATTTACAAACTCTACCGCCGCGTATATTCTAGCACGCAACAATTACTTATAATTATTACTGATATTTTATTGACAGTAATAAGAATATACTAATTCCTATTCAATTTTAATTGTTATTGTTAATATATCTTATTAACAATAATAATTAAATATTATTCTTCAATATTCATTAATGTTTCAAAACATAGTTAAGGAAATTGATAAATTGAAATAGTGCAAGAGTTTGAAAGCCATGAAAGAAACGTAACTATTATTCTTTCGCACAAAAAGAAAAGGTAAATTTTGCTAAGGCTTGTGTAGAGGTGGACTGCAACAAAGGTGAACGAGTTTCGAAAGAGCCAATCGGAGGCGAGACTCCATTTTCTTCTGAGGGAGAGAGTCGGGGATGCGGTTCTCGCGTGAGTCGAGTTCGCTAGCGAAGGATAGACGGGTCGAGGCTTTGCTCGCTTGTGGAAGACCGGCGGTAGGGGTTGGAGTCCTGTAGGAAATGGATGGCGAACAAGGTTCGGACCTCGGCTGCGATCGGAACAATAGATGGTTGTCGATGCAGGTTTGATTGCTTGGAGAAGACCGAAAATCATAGCCAAAATTTCTTCGATCCTTGAAGGCATGTGCCCAAGAGGAAATAATAGAAATCTCTCCAAACAAAAATTAGAAAAGTCCCTTTTTTTTTCTTTTGCTTCTTTTATTCCGATTTGAACCAACAACTGTAAGTGGCCATCATGACCACGTCCCGTTCGAGGGCAGTTATGAGTAGGGGTTTGAACGTAGAGCCTTCACATACCAGTTTTGCTTTGCTGGCATATATCTCTATACACAAATTGTCTTAGGGGCTGTTTGGTATGAAAAATAGCAGGGTAAAGTAATTTAATTACACGCTTTTGATAGATTAGGTCGTTTGGTTGATTTTGAGCTGAACGTAAGGAAGTCCTCTGACACATCAGGGGTATATTACGATGGGCCGTTCAAGCGAATTCGAAACCCGCTCAAATTGAGTGGGTTACAAAACCTCTCACATAAATTACTGCAAACCAACCTCACACCAAGTGTTTCAGTCGCTCGGATCCTATTCTCCATGTAGCCCTTCGTTTTCCTCCTATAAGACAGAACCATGGATGACGGCAATCTACAAACGCATGCCAAGATTTAACGATCCACTTCTCCTCATCAACAAGTCGCGGCATCCTTGTTGGAAGATGCGACAGAAACTCACTCCGGTGACTCTGCCTCCACATGTACTGGGGACCTCGATTCTGTGCCGGGCAGTAAGGACCGAGTTTATGACTTTTCTGCTGTGTCCACTGGAGAAATGAAAGCTGTCATCTTAGATCTCAGTCACTCGACTTCTTTCCCTAGTCAGCAAGGAGTCACGAGGTTCTCCTCTTGGATCTGCTTGACTTAGTGCTTGACTTAGTGATCAGTGGTAATACTGTGTGCCTGGAGGATCTTAAGGGTGTTGTTTCGAAGGAAAGGGGTGGCTCGAGATCTGCTCTGGACGCGCTTCTTGCGACGAAGGGAGGTGTAGACGGTTTTAATGAGAGCAGTGGTAGAAATTCTGGTGATCCTCCTAGCATAATGCTCAAGTTCCCAAGAAGCCATCATCGCTGCAAAACTCATCCCCTAGCTTCCTTCTGAAGGAGATTCGAGGACATCTTAATTTCCAAGATCCATAATGGTTAAGGGGTTGCTTGCCATCTTGGATGCATGCACTCGAAACCGTGCAATGTGCTCCAGCTATGGCCTGCTCTCAGCTCTTCTAGAGTCTGTAGTGGGCTTTTGAGTTTGATAATTTTTTTTTTGGGTGGTGCATCATTATGCCATTGCATTCAATTCATAGCAGACCAATGCATTCAATTCATAGCAGGACATTCTCAGCAGAATATTATATCTTATAATCTAAAAAAAATTAGAATAAGATAATGCAATAAATAAATACACTGATTTTATTTTTTAACTATACACGCAATGCTTTCATAAGTTACACTAGCTAGTTGTAATGCCAAAATTAGTTATGACAATATTGCTTTTACTTTACTCTGGATCTATCTAATCAAACAAAGAAAATAATTCTCCTACATTTATTTTGCAGACAACCAAATAGTCTCAAAACATTCAAAATGTACTACATTTATTTTACACTGCATTTTATTTTCAGGGTACCAAACAGCCCCTTAATTACAGTCATATATATGTTGTTAGTTATATCCATTATATTCTTATCATTATCACACAAGTATTATATATCATGGCATGTACTGGACAATCTTAATTATTTCGACTTATCTGTATGCATTAGCTATATATATATATATATATATTCATAGCTGCTTTTATTTGCAAGCCTCACACTAGCTTCTCCTTAAGAAGCTTTTAAGGAAATGCATGTCTCTCCTTAAGAAGCTTTTAAGGAAATGCATGTCAGATTGAATTCATCATTATTATGTAGCTAATTTCCTTTGACGTTGAGACACCAAAAATAGCTTATCTTAGATGAATAAACTTTTACTTCCATCATAGAATATCTTTCTTTAGCATAAAAGTATTCAATCTGTTGCCGTATTTGAGGGTCGTGGCCTACCAAACTATTGTAAATTTAGACTTTAGCTTGTTAATTTCCTCAATCATATTTTTGCTCATGAGTTAAAGATGGCACTTCCTTTTGATTGAATTGAGCTGCTAATTCAATTTATTATTTTCAGCACTTCCCACTTTTTTTTTTTCGTTAATTTCATTGATGAATTTTAGTGGTAACTTAATGATTGAAGTAACCACTATATAGATGCAACTCAAATGACTATCTTTGCATAAGCTCAAGCGAATACCTCAAATGAAAGTCTTTATGCAAGCTAATCAATCTGACGTGTAATTTACACCACTTCCAAACTCCATTGCCAAACAGAGATGGTAGGTTGAGTTTTGGGGATGGTAATGGAGATGTCTACTAACAGTAATTGGCTCTTGATTTCAAATCCTATTAGAGCATCAGTTCCTTTGTTAGACTACCATCTAGTAAGATTTTCTTCAAATTCTATCGGCGTTGAAATTTCTTCGAAGCTTGCTATCAATTACTAAATTGAAAGGTATTGAAATCAGCCCCTGAACCATCCTCAACCAAATATGTCATTTGAACATTGAAAGACCTCATTTGCTTATTTAATTGACCTCTGATCTTTGATTTTCTTTTTCTAGAATTATCAAAACCAGGCCTTGCACCTTTTTTTTTTTAATTTAGAAATCTTATCACATTGCAAATTTTATTAAATTTCAACAGTATATCATGTTAATTAGTATAATATAACACTAAACCATTTTATTTAAAAGAAACCCCATTGGCCCATCTTCATATACTTGTCAATCAGTCTCCAACCAATTTATCAACCAGACTTTACTTGTTTGTTTCATACACGCACATTATTATCACAATATTATAACAATAATAGCAACAAGCTATTACTCAAGCACATATCCACATTTATTTTCTTTGCATTATAGTAAATAATGCATAATTGAACTTAATTAATATCATAACGATAGACAACAAAGACTCCTATTATAAAAAAATGCATACTTCTAGAAAATTATCAAAATACTAGAAATTGTATAAAATAATGTTTTGAAACTTTTATTGTACTACACTACTATTTTTAGACAACAAAATAAATTTTTGGCTGACAAAAATTATTGTATTTTCAAAATCACTTAATAAAAAATCTCAAATAAATACTCAAAATGCTCATAATTATGATCTCTATAACATACAAAAAGTTATGTGACAAAAGTTTTACCAAAATAAAATTATTCGTATTTTTTGATAATAGAAACATAAATTTGATAAAAAAAAATACTAAAAACATAAAATCTTTCAAATCAGAAATAAGATAAATATTCTTTAAAGTGAGACGAGCAAATTTCCTAACAGGCTTGACAAACAAAAATCGCTCCGCGACCTTCAAATCTAGATTTTATTTTCTCTCTCTAATATTTTTTTCTCTTTTTTCCCTAAAAATGTCTCTATTGCTGAAATGCATAGGGAAAAGTTTTTAAAAAGCTTTTAATAATCTTAGTGACATAGGATATTTTATTAAAAAACTATTCAATATTATATAATTAGTTTAAACAATTTTTGTGGTATAAAATTTAAATGAATCATTTTAGTAGTTCAAAAATTACAGAAAAATATCCAAAAAAATCATTTTATTTAAGAAATATCAGTGAATTTGGTTTGCAAAATGAACACGTGAGGGTCATGAAATCCTCACTTGTACATATAGATACTAATTTCTTAAGGAATTTCACTAGTGCTAAAAAATTATAAAAAAATTCATATAAGTAAAATATTACAATCAAAATACTATAATAAAGACGATTTGCTATTTGGAGTTATAATAACTCTAGAAAAAATTCGATAAAGCCAAAATACCGACTATTATAATCTACCCACCTTTAAAAAATGTCGTATATGATATTTAATTTAAGGATTCGAACACAAAATCAATATAAATGAAATTCGTCCAATTAAAACTCAAATTAACTCAAAATTAAATAAAAAATCATACAGTTATATAATTTATTTTATCACATGTCATTTAATTGTATATACAAATTAATGCACCTTTCACTACACATTATACTCAACTCTCAATCAAATCATATAGTTTTGATAACATTTAATTCTTCCAATAACTATGCTCTAAAACCTATTGTGACACCCGAGAATCTAATTTGAAAAAAATATTCTTTTAATCTTTTAATAAATAATAACCAGAGTTATCTAATATCATAAATAAAAAATAAACAACAAAACCATATTCTATAATTTAAAACATAAATATACACATCTATATTAACTGTCAAAAATCATATACAATATTCATAATCTATACAATCATATCATAACTATTCTATCTTGAGTATACAAGAAAAATAAAAAGAAATATAACCTAAAGAATTTGACTAACCTCATACTCATACTCCCCTATCTTGATCTAAAATCTTTTAACCACATATAATGAACTAAAAAGCCCAGCAGATCACCAAAATCTATAACTGAATTTAAAGCGTGATAAAGAAGCAATATGCATGTAAACAATCAAATTATAACAGCTATATTTATATGATTATTGAATCAGTGCATAAATAATAAAATTTATATGTAATAGTAGTAGAAGCTATAAAGAATAAAATACTATAATACGGAAGCCAGTAAAGCAGTAAATTAGTATGAATATCAAATCTATAAACTAATCACCATATCTATAATATAATTAGTACATAAATTGTATAAAGTATCAAATTAAAACATCGATAAAGATTATCGAAATCATGTCAATGCACTAAAATTATATAAGAGCATACCCATACTATTCAAGTATTTTATATCACATGCTTAATATCAGTATAGTGAAACTACAATAATATCAATATCTAAATTAGTAATAATAACAATTCAATGGCAGGAGCAGTATAATAATACAATAATAATAAATCCATATATTAATAATAAATCCATATAATAATAAGAAAAATATCTCAAAAACATGTATTAAAGTAGTCACACTAAATAACTAAGAAGTCTTGGCTGTCACGATATTTTTCAATGTTAGTAAATTATTGGCTTAATAAATAGAGTCGTTACTCTTTACCCGTCGGTGTAAGTAATAATCTTCTTTTAACTTCCAACAAATATATCATGTGAATTAGTAGATGATAAAACTAAATCATTTTATTTAAAGGAAAATCAGTCGACCCACATTCATGTATAGGATAATCAGTCTCCAACCAACGGGTCAACTGGTCTTTACTTATTTGTTTCACACATGCACATTATTATCAAAATACTATAATAGTAATAATGATGAGCTATTACTCAAGTACACATCCACATTTATTTTTAATGCATTGTAATAAATAATGTATAATTTAGCTTAATTAAGAAAGTACTAAAATATTATAATGGTAGACAAAAAAATTCTATTAGGCAAAGAAATGCACTTTTTTAGAAAATTACTAAAATACCATGAATTGTATAAAATGGTATTTTAAGATTTTTATTGTACTATACTAATATTTTTTATAAAATAAATTTCTTGATAGATAAAAATTATTGTATTTTCAAAATCACAAAGTGAAAAATTTCAAATTAAATAAATAGTCAAAATGCTCAAAATCAATATCTCTATAACATACAAAAAGTTACGCAATGAAAGTTTTTCCAATACAAAATTATTCATATTTTTTTATAACAGAAACATAACTGATGATCTCAAAATTCTCACTTGATCCGATTGATACTATTTTCTTAAGGATTTTCACCGGTACCCAAAAGTTATGATAAATTTGTATAAGTAAAATATTACAATCAAAATACTATGACAAAGACGATTTGTAATTTAGAGTTATAATGACTCCAGAAAAAATTTGACAAAGTCCAAATACGGGTTATTACAATAACAATCTTTTACCAATAGAGAAAGCTTTACATCCCCTGTCTGCAATTGGGATCCCGCTACCTTGTCAGTTGTAGGCATAAGAGTCTTAGGCTTTAACTTACATGGCAGGAATACAAATAAACATATATGTATGTATGAATTGATAAAGGGGTTCGTTTCTACAGTACCCATTGTTATATCATCCTAAAATTAATAAACCCATTCCTACAAACTCCGAAATATGCACACTGGAAAAAATCTAAGAAAATCTGTTACCCTGTAAAGTAAGCTACGACCCACATGAATACAATATATGTAATGATGTTAGTAAAAGAGAAAATTTCCGTATAACATAAATGTATTTATTTATTAATTTAAATATGTACAACATACTCTAATTCTGTAGGAAAGAAAGGTGATCAGGCTCCACTATAACAAACCTAAGTTTCTAAACCTAACATATGTATAGAACCAATTACATTTGCTTAAGGCATACTAGTATCAAGTCTTCTATAGAATTACAAAAGAGAGTATCCTCCAAAGAAGAAAATATCATCTTTTGGGGCTCCATTTGTACTTACAAGCATATGCATTGGATTCTTTTACAACCCATAACGTTATACAATTTGATTTATACATAGTCTATAACTTACAATGATTCATACCTATACATCATTTTTAAGTACATTCTACTTTGACTCTTGCATAAATATAAATATATGTATAAGAAGCATGTATGTATTTAAAATATGTGCGGAGCGATTGTGTAATATCCTAATGCTTCTAGTTGATCTCCTTTTGAATCAATTAAGCAAGAATTAAAATTAAAAGAATTATTTAAAATATTCAAAATATTTTATTTAGAAAACATAAATTTATATGAATTAAACCAAATAAATAAAATTAAAAAACATGCCGGAAAATAATTATATTATGTAAATTAAATTTCATGATTGCAATTGATAAATATTCTTACATCACTTATTTTGATAAATATTTTATTGTCTATAAAAAGATAAAATTATTATTATTACTATCAAAATGACAAAGTAAATACATAAATAAATAATCAGATTTAATTATTTAAATAAAATTAATATATTGTCCATATACTGTATTTCGATAGCGTTAAGAACAATATGTTTTATGAAACTCTTTCTAATATACGGTATATATATTTTTAAATCTTCTAAATTTCATAACGTGAAATAGCATGGGAGCAACCTTAATTCAAGCATGATTATGAAAAGTTCTTGACAATAAATCAAATATCTTATACCATGCTAATTTACAACGAACTCCACCAATTAATCACTTAATATCATAATCCTTAATAACAACTTTCACTCATAACATAAACTTTGGAAATTAGAAGTAATCATAAAAAAACTAATTTTTAAATTGGCGAGAATGTAAAGGAATAATACACATCTTGTTCATCATCTTCCACAATTTCATTATTAGAATTCGGCTCATCTTCTTCTACATAATCATTGTCAGTCTCTAGCCCAGACTCTAGCTCAGTATCATCATCGACTTCGTGCTCTGGCTCGGACTCTTCCTCGATATAATCATCCACCTCAAGCTCCCTCTCAAACTCTTCCTCGGTATCATCATCAACCTCGTGGTGCTCTGTCTCGGACTCTTCCTCAGTATCATCATTGACCTTGTGCTGAGCCGTTTCCTCCTCGTCATCATCGATCACTTGTTCTTCCTCTTGCTTGGTGTCGGTGACGCCATCGGCCTCTTGCTCTGCTCCTTTCTCAATTTCATCATCACCAATTTCTTCCTCACCAGCCTTTGTAAAGAATGTAAACTCCAACCATGGCCCCATATTCCAAGAAAAGCTAACCAACATCTTATCAATGAGGAGATAGGTGCTACCTTTATATGGGAACTTAGCACTTATCTTTTAAGCAGTCTCATTATCAATCATCAACTTCATCAAGTGGCATTTTCCCTTATCATCTTTAATCATCCTCCTCTCAATATCGTGAAGCTTACCATTAGGTACAAAACGAGCCTTTGTGGAGTATTTACATGGCGTTTTTTCACTCGTATCACATTATATTTTGGAAACCGCATTGTGGAGTCTATCTTCTCTCAATTGGTGCTGCAACTGCTTCTCCTTATTTGCTCCAACTTCTTCTTAAGATAGACATTTTGGTAGATTTTATTTATAGAAATGTAAGCTAATTATAGGGAAGTATTTCAACCATACAATTTTAAACTAAGATAAGTAAATTATTATTAACCAAATAACTGAAATTTTTATTCCGTTAAATTAAACTACAGATTATATTAAACATGGAATTAAATCGAAGGTTTATTTCACCACCCAATCTCAGTCTTTCACGCGCAAAATCTGCGCTGAAATTGAGGGAGTTAGTAAGGTAAATTAATAAAAGTTTCATCTCAACCACTCATTCAAAATCTATGAAAATATCACTATTAGTTCTATAATATATCAAACCTTTGATCTAAAGTTTTTATTATTTTATACCTAAGGAAACTCATTTTTTGGGAGCTTAGAAATTTTCAAATCAAAACCGATTCAAAAACCTAAATTCTAACTTCACCACCACCCAAATAATCATTCTATCACCACCAAAAGGGAAAACAAATCGAGTTGCTTCCTTCACCATAAATACCCCATAGACACTACATTAGAAAAGCTTGAATCCTGCTGCACATGCAACAAACAATCATAAAAGAAAATCTTCCACTCCAAATTATAGTGAACAAGTTTCTACAAATTGATTAACTAGAACATATGAATTAAGTAACATTAACATTAAACATGAACAAAAATAAATCCTTCACTTTAAACTGATTAACAGTGTGCTACAATCTAACAAAGATTTTCTTACTTTTATTTTTAATAATACTAACAGGTATGCTAGTAATAAGATGGTAATGCAAATCTAAATAGGGTCGAACAAGTGCAACATTATAGTAACAGGATTGAAAAGGGATTGCTGACCTCCAACAGGCAAATAAAAAAGAAACAAATAAATAAATAAATAAAATGCTTAAAAGATTTTACCCGTATCTGAATTCTGCCATATCCCGCAGTCGGTACAGTCACCCCATGCCCTGCGAGCGGCCCCGTTTGCAATCCTCGATCGAGTGCTTTGTCTCGATGATTCTCCTGTTGTTGTTAAAAGCAACACGAAAAGAGCCATTGGGCTCTCGCTCTTCCTACACATACAAACCTTCGGCAAAATCCTGAAACCTCACAACCCGACGAAGCCTCCATTCCGCTGAACTCTCGACATCTATAAGCTTCTCCACCCGATCGAGCCTCTCTTACTCCTTCCAGTTTGACATCCTCCTGCTGATCTTCTCACCCAGCCGAACAAAAAGCCAAAACGAACTCCCTCTCCTCCCTATCCAACGCCTCTTCCAGCCTTAGACGAAGTCGACGCCAATTCCTTGATCAGTCGAGCCTTACCTCCTTCCGGTTTTAGCCGTTTGAACCTGGCCACGATTCACCTCTGCCCTAGCTCCTGCGACCGACCTCCCTCTTACCTATACCTGAAACCGACCGAACCTCCCCTACTCAACCTCCTGCTCTTTGCCGCCATTCCCACTCCCGAACTCTACTCGCCCCCATTAGCTTAGCTCTCCGAGCCCTTCCCCGTGCTTAGGGCATCTCCAACTGAAAAACTCATTTTCCACTCCAAAATGCAGTAATACACCAAAATGCCGTAACTTGTCTCCAACCGAACTCCATTTTCTAACACCAAAAAAAGAATATTCCTAGTATATTCTTCTCCGTATTTCATTTTACATATTTTTAATCATTAATATTATTTATCGAATTTTTGAATTAAATCTAATATAATTAAAACAAATATTTTTTGCTCTATAAAATAATTTGGAATATAAATATGTCATAAATAAATATTTATTAAAAAAATTGAAAATTACATTAGAACACATAAATAAGAACGAGAAAAATACAAGGCAACTAAACATTAGTATTAGTATATTGATCCCACAAATGATCAATCAAAGCATTTCGCAGTGCAATGTGGGCCTCTTTGTTTCTGATTTGTTTGTGGCGAGCGATAAATTCCTGAAATTGGATATTTTCATCTGTCACCTTTTCTACATCCGGGGGTGGCGCTTCTCTTGGAACTTGACCTGGTCTAGTGAGATTGCGTTCATCTTCAATTATCATATTATGCAAAATTATGCATGTAGTCATAATATCACGCAGTACATTTTTTCTCCAAAAACGTACAGGTCCTGCCACAATTGCGAAACGAGATTGGAGAGTTCCAAAAGCACGTTCCACATCTTTTCTACATGCTTCCTGTTTCATTGCAAAATATTGTTTCTTTGGAGTACGTGGTTCTTGAATTGTTTGAACAATAGTTGACCATTTCAGATATATATTATCAGCCAAATAATAACCCATGTTATATTCTTTTCCTTGAATGACATAATGACAGGGAGGAGCAATACCTTGAGTGAGATTAGCGAATAGGTGGGAAGACTCTAACACGTTTATATCATTATTAGTGCCAGGCATACCAGAGAGAGAGAGAGAGAGAGAGAGAGAGAGAGAGAGAGAGAGAGAGAGAGAGAGAAGCCTTCCCCTAACTTGCCGACCAAGCTTCTTCCTTAGATCTCCACCTTAGCTGGAGCCCTAGATCGACCTACCTCCATCCGCTCCATCGACGACACTTCCTTTCACGTCGGATCAAAAGTCCGGCATTTTGATTGCAGGAAGCAACGGGAGCTCGCTGTGAAGAAGCCTCCCTTGCCTTTTCTTTGCCCGATCGGAAGCCACAATAGGAGCTCACTTGTCGTGAAGGAGGCTCTCTCCCTCACGCATGCTTCTTCGGCCAAGTTACCTAAAATGGAGAGTCTAACTCTTTGTTGCTTAAAACTGAGAGTTAAACTCTCTGTTTAGCAAGATTATGCTTAATCATATTTATATTTTGATTCATAATTAATTTTAAATTAAATATAATTAATTATATATTAAATGTAATTAATTATAATTAATTTTAAATTAAGTATGAATTATTCTAATTAATTTTAAATTAAATAGAATTAGTTGTAGATTAAATATAACTAATTATAGTTAATTTATCATTAATTATAAATTAAGTGCTTGCCTTGATGTGCATAATGCACTAGTTAACCACCTATACATTCTTTTCTTAGCGTGGTAGGATGAAGCCTAGTACGACACATACAATGAGGTAGGTGAGTAGCCTTTGAACCCAAAATCTTATCTTCGGTGTGTGTGACGAGCTGGTCAATCACTTATACATGCTTTTCATAGTGTGGTAGGAGAGATCCCGGTGCGACACATGCGATGAGGCAGGTAGGCCCAGTGCACACTTTTCTTAGCATGACTTAGATAACTTTAAATACACGTACACGACTCTGTACCTGCGGGGAAACAACTGCTTTTCTTTTGCAACAAGTATATTTAAAGACACATACAAGCTTTTCTTAGCGTGGTGGGGGACGAAGATTTTACGGTTGTGGTGTCCGAGGACACCTATCATACACACTTTTTTTAGCATGGTGGGAAGGCCCAGTTTCATGTAGTTTTCCCCTAAATGGGGGAGACACCGGGAAGCTGTCAAAATTTCGGGTGAACATACAACCGCACTTGGACTTGATTGAACTCAAAGAAATTGGACTCGAACTTGTGAACATTTGAACTTGATTGCACACATATAGGGGACTGTAAATTTGAGCTCAAGTTGGATAAATGAACTTAATTAAACAAACAAGGGACCTAATAAAATTGAATAATGCAAAAGACTTGAATCGAATTTAACCAAGAAGAATTTAAACTTGGGTGGAACTATTGGGACTAGACTTTGGTTTAAGAAATAAATAATCAAAATCTAAATATTTGAGAATAGAATCCTAACCATTCAAGTAGAATAATGTCATTGATGGACAAGCTTCCAAGTTCAAGTGTAAGAGAGGTTGGATAATGCCTAAATTTGAACATGATACTTGTGATGACCAAAGCTCCAAAATGAACTTGTAAACAATCATCAATAAGGAGCAAACAGAGAATGTAGTGACATGTGTATAAGTGACAATGCAAAACCTTCAATCATCATTTCAACTAGTTGACAGATGTTAATGATCAATAATGTTAAGTTTATCATGTGTATGTACACATTGCAATCCATTTTGGAGGATAAGGAGCTTTCAAGTATAATTTGATTATGGGAGGATATGTTAACAGAAATACAAATCTCCAAATGACGATAATACTAAGGTAATTACTCATATCATGAATCAACTTGTGGCGTGATGAAGTTGTATTACCCACAGAGAGTTTTTTGGAGGTGGTAGTAAAAGATACACGACTAGCATGTATATGAAAAGTACTTCATGCCCATAAGCAAATAGAAGTAGCCGCCATGAAGGAGAATTGGATCATCATCAATAACAATCAATGGATGGACTAATGCTTTAACTCAATGCCACTCAACCACCTAAGAATACACTAAACATTTGTAAGTGGTGACAATGAATGCATACATACATATACAATTCCATTTACAAGAAGTTATGGAAAGCTCGTCATAAATACATGCAAAGTACTTATGAATAGTAATTAAAGATCTAAGAGACACATAGTAGTTCACATATAGATGATGGTAGATGATAAACAATGCGTGTCACAATGTCTCTGTAGTCAACTGTCACTCAACATCAAAACATAAGCAAATGCTTCTAAGATTGCAAGTGATGAAAGTGAAGGGGATATTCATGAGTGAAATATGAAGAATATGTAACAAACTACAATACATGTCACATATTGCATACAAGTAAGGGCAATATATTGACAACCATAAAAACTCCTACGAGATACTATAGAAGACCGTATCCAATTTACTATCCAAGAACAAAATACAACACAATCACATCAATTCAAATGCAAATGCCTATGAGTGGCATTAAAAGATCTGCAACACATACAAACTCTTTACGAAGATAGATGTACGTTCCACATGCCAGTTATGGGTAGATATAAAAAGACTTCAATAAATGCAGTATCATGTAGTCAATTTCAGTTTGTGAAAGAATAGATCTATCTGCCTACCTGTAGTAGTGGCGAAAGTACTATATGATCCAAAGACCACTGCAAAGTGCATGAAGAATACGACAAATACAAGCTCCCATAAGCTTTTCATGGAGCCCCACTATGAATATTGCATACTATAAACGAACAAATGCCAAAGGATTACAACAAATGCAAGCTCCTACGAGTCGCTGTAGAAAACTTGTTGTACACATAGTACATTATCTACAAGCAAATATAAAAGAGCTATAATGAATGCAAGCATTGACAGACCTAAAGCAGGAGATTTGTCAGTGCACTATAATCCATTTATAAGAAATAACAAGTAGTACACGACAGTCTGAAAGTTCGTTAGGGATGTTAAGCCCTTATGAACTGGCCCAAGGCTAACCAAGAGGGGGATGAATTGATATTTTAAAAAATCTTCTTACATAATCAAAGCATAAAACTTAAAACCAAAATCACCACAGAAATCAAAGTGCGAAAAATAAATGAGGAAATAAAAATAAAGAAAGATCACTCCAGATTTATAGTGGTTCGGTCAACTCGACCTACGTCCACTCCCCAGAGGTGCCCTCCGAGTATTGTACTAAAAAAGTGACTCTCCTTTTGCTCCCACAACAAGGCGGAGAAGCCCTCACAAAAACTCATTTTCGCTAACCCCGGTGAGGTAGAGAACCCAACTCCTTTTGCTTCCTCCTGAGGAAGGCATAGAACCCAAGTCCTTTTGCTTCCTCTTGAAGTAGGCAGAGAATCTTGACTCCTTTTGCTTCCTCCTGAAGCAGGCAGAGAACCTCGACTCCTTTTGCTTCCTCCTGAAGCAGGCAGAGAACCTTGACCAATTACTGAAGCTTACCTCACTTGAACCCCCAAGGATGAAGGACAAAGACTGGAGAAGACGCCTTAGAACCTTACTTGGAGCAACCTTTGTGAATTCCTCTCATAAACTCCCCCTCACAAGTTCCTCCATCTCTCTCCCTCTCTCTCCCTCTCCTCTTGTCTCTCTCAGGTCAAGACAACAACTAAAAGTCTCTTTGCATGGGAAAATTTGGATCCTTTAAATAGAATTTCAAGAACCAACATTATCGTCCAAGAATATCATCCTGCCCGATCAGTACATAATAAGCTCAATCATCCGGGATGATTTGGGACGATTAGAAGAAAATTCGTTATATCATCCAGGCCGATACAATATCATCCTGGCTGATTAGTTCAAATTCGAGTACAATCGTCCTGAATATTGCCTGGAATAGATACTGGCTGATGCCAATCATTCAAGACATCATCCCGGCCTATCTTGCGATCGACTTGGCCGATGTGATCGTATCAATCAGTCTTAATTACTTTTCATAATTACCAGATTAATTTAGGTATAATTGTGCTGCATCGTTCAGGTTGATATTGAGATCGTCCTGGTCGATGTACTAAAATAATGAATACCTAAATTGATCATGACAGCTTATTCTTTTTGATTTTAGCCTATCATCCTGGCCAATACAAGGATCGTCTAGGACGATTTGCTTAATAACGGCTGCTTAATCAGGATGGCCTAATTAGGTTTTCTATTTTTAGTCGGATCGTCCTAGCAGATATGCACATCGTCTAGGCCAATGTACTCAAAATAGAAAAACTTAAAAAACCCGTCAAGTGTGTGTGTAATCTTACTTAGCATTAGGAACCACTTTTACAATTGACTCAAGAAAAAGAAAAATATTACAGACTGACTCAACCTAAATCTACTCAATCTTGAGCTGGCTTGAGTTGTATTTGATCATATGGACCTGAAAAGTTAGTAGGTAATGCAGTCGTAGAAAATCATGAATGTTTGCTATCATCAAAAGTCTAATCCATAAACTCAGATTTACAACAGAGTCTACGTATACCTGTATAAATGGGCAGATAACCAGTACAACACCACGCCACCAAATCTATAATATTTATGCGAGCGGACAGAAGATGTTTACAAATATTTCAAAGTACCCTCATATATGTATTATAATTTGTATACACATAGGTACACAGAAGGGGTATGCAACCCCCACATGGGCCACGACAAGCATGTTATAAATATACACGTGACATCTAGGGATACTGCGCAGGTTAATAAGTGAATTCAAGTATGAACCCGATCCTTATATATGGATCAAAAGGATTCGATAGGGTTCAAATCATCAAATAGATATATGATGGCGGCGACCGGTATATTTGTCTTAATACATTCATATTAGGTCTTCAAGGTCTATATCAATGAGAATTCACTAATAAAGATCTAAAGACTACGAAACTCAATCCCCTATAGGTAAGCTGATAAGGTTGACAAGGTTTAGTCTATGAATGACTCCGTCACCCCCATGATGGCCGTGTTGATTGCAAATTTTAACTGGAGGGGTTCATTCCAAATAATTTTGAATGCTACCCAAATGCTTATCAAAACTCCTAAACTATATATATATTTCTAAAATCTTAAAACTCCAAGATGTTTAAAATTAAATAATCAATCTGACTACTTAAAGTACAATCCATTCACCTTTCACAATAATTTACTGAGGTGGATAAATTAAAAATTACTTCAGCTCACATAAAGTTAATACCTAGTGAAAAATATCACTAGGTTTCATTCTCAAATAATTTCTTACCAGTAAGGACGTGGTACATGTCCTTTGACCGATGAGTTTTTTGCTAAATGACACTACAGGATAAACGATTATAACTCGGGTCCCTCTGAACCGAGTGATTTTGCCGCCAAATGGCACCACGAAATAACAGTTATGGCCATAGCCAATACATTTTCTAGTGACATCAAATCATTGAGATATGAATTAATAGGATATGACCAATAGGGCATAAAGCCCTCTGTTAGATAAGGTGGATTCAAATTTGTCCTCTTAGATAAACATTCAAACTATGTCTATAAGGTCTCCTTGGATGAAGCAACCCATGACTGCCGACATGGATCCTTCTGTCAGGTTGGGTCGACTACCTCCTCTAACTAAGTCGACCAGGGACCACGATAGCCCGGGATGACAGAACCATGAGATCTTGATTGGTTTCATTATTCATTCCCTCACCATCTGCTTTATGTGTAAGATGATGAAATTTCAGCTTTAAATATCAAATCCTTCAAATTCCAAACTCTTAAGCCAATGTTATTACCATGTGCCAGATAATGTGTATTTCTACATATCTGATTGACGACTAGCCTTAATTGAAAGTTCCCTCTAGTGATCTGGAGGGGTAATTAACTATAGGGGCTTTCACCTATAGGAAATCAGAACTAAGATCATAAAGTCCTCACAAAATGAGGGTGAAATCTCTGGGTAATGTCTTATCTACAAACCCATCTGCCTTCCAAAATTTACCTCAGAACTTAATTCTGTTAAAACTCCTCCCAAAGAAAAATGCAAGCGGGCGGATGCCAGGGCATTATTTTTGGAAGGGATATACCAATTAGTGATTTTTAGAACTAACATCAACTTGCTCAAAATAAAATTTAAATCCCTAAAAACGATGCCCAAAAACTTTTGATGAGACTGTACAATATTATAAAAATATATGCATATTACGACTCTATACATAAATGTATGTGTCACAGAAAAGTGAAAAAAAATGATGAATTGAGTATTATTACCCGGAGGATTTTACTAAAGTCTAGTTTGAAAAAAGAATTACTGATCATACAAACCATTATAGGTTATCTTGTCAAATGAAAGTGAAATAGCAAAAGTAAAATATACCCTTTTTTTGAAAAAATTTCTTTTTAAAATTATTTAAAATTTCTAAACTAATAATTTTCTTAATTTATGAAAATAAAACATACATAATACAACAAGTTAATTTAGATCAGCTTAATAGTAATCCTTCACCTCTATCGAGTTTGTTTATATTCGAATTCAAACTATTATTACACATTTAAATATCTCTTTAAGATACCAAATATTAATTTATCTATATTTAGATCTAATTAATACTTGTTCAAATTTTATTGTTGAATCCACAACTCTTCCATCGAGGTCATATATCACATTTGATTTAACACTATGATTGGCCAACTTAACAATTAAATTAAGTTTAGGAAAATATGAAACAAAATATAGCATTTCTCTACACAAGTAATCTATTCTTTAAACATGCATAAAATCAACGAACAATTTGTTTAGAAAAGTATATTTAATTATAGAACATGGTTTAAATAACAAGTACAAACTATTTTGATATACATGAAAATATGAAATAAGGGTAGAAGTTAGAGGGTAAAACCAATATCATTCAGGGATGATACAAGAAATCAGATTTGATTGTATCTATTACATCTATCTGAACTCTCAATATTACCCCACTCTCTCACACGCGTATAACATATAATAAAAAGAAAATAAAATATACACTATCCACACTCTCCCATGACATGCCCTCTTTGCATGAGAAATGAGCCACATATTTATAGATTTTGAAAATAACTGCAATGGTGCAACAATAGTAACTTGTGTAGCGTTATGATGTTGTTTGGTTTTTCACTATGGCACTATAATAAATCAATATGTTTGATACATCATGCAAAAATTATCTTGATCGGACACGAATCTCGAGGCAAAAGGCTAGTTTGAAACTTCAAAATTGAATTTCGGGAGTATCC
This sequence comes from Dendrobium catenatum, assembly GCF_001605985.2. Lineage (NCBI taxonomy): Eukaryota > Viridiplantae > Streptophyta > Magnoliopsida > Asparagales > Orchidaceae > Dendrobium > Dendrobium catenatum. Next base: position 7,035 of record NW_021319848.1, on the reverse strand, counting down.
GAACTCTGATTTCAACGAGCTTACAGTCAAACTGAGCGTCTCG
>NW_021319848.1:4958-6892 GCF_001605985.2 Dendrobium catenatum | reverse complement strand
TCTGTGTGTGTGCTAGTTATACGTTCAACGCTAAGACATAAAATCAAATCTCTATAGCCGCGTAATTTCTTGCCTGCAACAATGTTAGTTCACATATCATTACATCGGTTCACTATTCAACCTCATCAACTTTCACTGTCATAGCATTAGGAATATTTAGTATTACAATGGTAATATAACAATGCAACGCTTCCATCTCAACACCATGATGCCTTGCTATCTATGTTGGATCCAAGCCATCTCCAGTGTGACACTATTTATAGTGCTCCAGTGCTATTGGGTGTGTTACTATAATGCTCTAGTAGGTGGCACCACAGTGCTTCTTCAATCATGATTCATATTTCACTTCTTTCCTATGCAAAAAGATATATTCATCTAGCCTTTTTATAAAAATATTTGTTGTTTGAAGTGAACTCTTTTTTCATTATTAATGCCTCTATAAGAGATTCATTTTATCCTCTTATTTGTATAATTGAGAGAGCTATAAAAAAGATTACACATAAATAAAATAATTTATGATTAGATGATTACCAACTATTAGAAGCACATGTACTAGTGTATAATATTTGCACTTGGACACCCATGTCTGACACAACATTAGTTGCTTCAAGTTAGTATGTCAAGTACATTTTGTGAATGCCTACCAAATAAGCGACATAAGTTAGTCCTCTTAGGTGAGTGTCTTGAGTGATTTCTCTAGAGAAATACCTTAGGTGGGTACCTTTATAGAATTCATATGAGTTGGGAATTATAGCATTAATGATGAAGTTATATATTACTATACCTTGAATAAGGGCTCTCTAACTGAAGAGAGTCCCCATGAATGGGTGAGTCTTTTTGAGTTGAGCTCATAAGATGGGTATATCATTAGGTTAAGGTCTACTAATAAGGAGAGTTCCTACTTTAGACAAAATTGTTCAGAGAGTTAGCTTCTTCTATCAAGCTTTTCTAGGGTGATTTTAACTTGGGAGAGTGCCTAGTCTTATCAAATCTTACTAGAAAGGGTTTCCCTTTGAGTGGGACATGTCGTGGATGAGTATGCCTTTTAGTTGAGCTTCTCTGAGGTGAGATTCAATAGCATTGCATTTGCCTGTACTGAATATTATAGGGGTAAGTCCTTCTTCGAGGTGGATATATGTCATGGATGAGTGTATTTATTAGAAGAGCCACTCTAAGATGAGCCGGGCATTTTGTTTGTACATGTATATTTGGGTGTACATTTAAATCCACGATTCTCTTATTCCTTTAGAGATTTACTTGGTATAAAAGCAAGAGAATTAGATAAAAGTATGTTATTATTCCTTTTAACTAGAAAAAGAAAAAAGTAAATTAAAATTATCACTCTATTTTAATTCTAACATTAGAAAGAATATCTTATCCAAGACTCTTATAATGATATCAATTTGACTTTTTAACTATCATTACCTATGAATAGAAAGAACAAACACAATTTTGATCACACATTTTACTTTTTCACTTTCTTATCTCAAATTTTTAGCTTACTTTGAGAATGATTAAGTCCACTTCTTTGAAGTTTGGTGATGTCAAGATCCTTTGAGGATAAGAGTAATTGGGCCAATGTGATTAATGACTAAAGTCACCCTTTTGTACTTTTTTTCCCACACTATGAATAAAATAAATATTGTAATTTTTAGGATAAAAGAAGGAAAAATGAACTCACTCACTATTCATGCTTTATTGTCATGTATGAAAAATTAATTCCTTCCTTTGAATTTTGGGCTTGAGATTATCAACTTACCCTTTGACTTGTCCTCAAAAAGAGCGCTTTTAACTTGTAGCTTTGTTATTTCTTATATTGGTAGTTTATAATGATGACCTCATCTTTTGCTAGACTTGAGTCCTCGTGGAGCATAATGTTTTGATTAAAAAAAAATATATAGATTTAAGTATATATATAATTTTGGAAAATATTT
>NW_021319848.1:0-4858 GCF_001605985.2 Dendrobium catenatum | reverse complement strand
ATTTAATATATTATTTTAAATATTTAAAAATTATTTAACTCTCTCTTTGCCTCATGATCTCTCTCCCATCCACACTCTCTCTCCGCTGCCTCCTCCCTCTGTGTCTCTCCACTGTCAAATCTTATCTTTTTCTCTCACCTATCTCTCTCTCTCCCCCCTCTCTCTCTACAAATAAATACAATACGCCAAATTTTATGGCGTAAGCCAAATTAGTTAACGCATGCCATTTAATATAGCGTATTAACTTCTTTTTATTTTTAATAATCGATGCTTCTTTTATTAATTTTGATTATTATCATGCTTCTTTATAAAATTTGTCCAAATAATTTTAGTTTGTTATACATAAAAAATATTTTTTTTTTTTTAAGGCTAAGGGTTATACTAGCCTAACTTTATATTGGTATTGCCTTTTTCAAATTAAGACTATGACATTGTCCAATGAGTAGAAGTCGAACTAAGGACCATATCGAATTTTGGATCCACATGAAGCTTTCTTAAAATGACATAAGATTTATGAAAGATGGTTGCTAGCAAGATTATCTATATGCACAAAACATTGGAGGAACTAATTTGAGAACAACAATGTTTAAAATTTTAACATAACTACCCCTATAAGATTGAAACAAAAAATTTAATCATCAACGAAGGATAACAGTGTTCAGCATCAATCGAAGGGATATCTGCCTTCAACTATTGACAACCTTCCTTCCATGACGGAAGCGAAGGATGGAACACTACTTATATGATTCGAGCATAAGCTAATACTACGCGTTAAGGGCTAGGGTCACAACGTGGGGATTAGAGACTGTGGTTTCATGTGGGGTAACTTTCTAATTATTTTATAAAGCTGCAATAACAAAATAATTTTTTATAGGTGTTGAAGAAATCAAATGTCAAATATATATATTTTTTTTGAAGTTATGACAAAAAAGAATTATGATTATGATTTGAAAAATAAAATATAAAGAAAATTGTCCCAAACGAAGCCTATAAAGCTACAATAAGCATAAAGGTTAGTGAGAGATGTAGGGGCTTGGAGAGTGAGAGAAATGCACTCGTGACGTTGGAGCATGTGTGGATTCAGGGGGAGGCTCGATAAAAACAAAGCAATACACTCATTTCACTCCTAAACCGAACCCTTAAAATTTTGAAATTATGAATTAAGGACATGACACGTGTCCTATATATATTCATAATTTTTGTTCAGCGTGCCTCTTATTTTCCATCATTAAAATATTAAGTTCGGAAAATATTTACATAATGATTTACGAAAATTTAAATATGTTCTTTTTTTCTGCCGCATAATTTATAAGATTTAACATCTTGAATATTTTTTTTTTATCTTGAATATTCAATTAACCTAAATTTACAAAATCACTAAATCCTATTTTAATTAAATTCCATTTGTAACCAAAAACCAAACAATTTTTAATGATTTAGGCTTTGGTTGGGACAACATTCTTACTACTTTTTAATATAATTTTCTATTTAAACTTGAAAATTATTTTAAAAGCAATAAAAAAATTATCTCAAATAAAATTTTAGTTTTGCTTCAGCTTCGACTTTTAGTTTTGCGTAGAATTGTATTTCCTTATGAAAATTAGGCATCTCATATGCATCTTTTGTTTAGTTAGAATGGTTTATACATTTCATCATCTAATATTTGGGAGAGTTATTTTACTGCTTTTTAAATGAATTTTTGTTATAAAAATTTTGTGATTAAAAATTATTAAAAAAAGTTAAAAAACGGTCTCAAATGAAATATAAAGCTCTTCTAAAGTCTTTTTTTTACAGAGAATAGCCTTTCTAAACTCTTTTTATAGAGAATAGCCAACAGTTTCTTGTTGTTCTTTTGTCAGGCACAAAAACATTCCATTGAGATATTTGATTTTACCCATCGAGGTCTAGGGTGGTTGGTGGACCAGCATGGTTGGGAACCCCCATCTCTGGTTCGAATCATCTCTACTACATCTCGCATTTCAGCAAGGCAACGTAAGTGTGGGCCCGATGTTAATGGATGATCTCGTTAGATTCCGCTGAGGAATTAGTTATACTATCAAGCGCTCCTTTTAAAGTCGTAGTGGATAGATACTCGTTCCCAAAAATATATATATTTGATTAAAAATCTGCTGATTGACTCCATCCGTTATATGCAAAACGATCTGTATAAGTGGGCAAATTATTAGGTCCGGTCACCTGATACCAAAATACATCCGGATTTTTTTCTGTCTATAGTGAAAGCGTAGTCAAAGCGCAGTTACTGTATCAGCTATGCTATTACTGTAGACAAAAAAAAATCCGGATATATCTCTCTATCAGTTGATCGACCGGACCTAATAATTTGCCCTATAAGTGAGACCCTCCCGTCCAGAACAGCTCTGGTATATTTGAAAGAAATCAACGGTGCAGATCAAGCCGTCTTGTCAGCAGTAATTGAACGATGCAATACTGTTTTGGAAGGTCTTGATGGCTTGTAGCCATAAATGATAATTGAAGGAAGCCCCAAAAACACGTTAGTTGCTGCAGTTTAACATCAGCGGAACTGTCAGAGTTTGGATTCAATGGAGCGCGACGGTTTGACGGTTTGACCGTTTGATAATATAAATGTGGGGAAAAATAAATGTTATAAAAATCGGATTGAAAAATAAATCAAATCGGTTCCATCGGTCAAAGAGAGTCAAATCGAATGAATTAATAAATGCATATTATTTTTAAATTGGGGTTATAATAATGACAATTATACTTTCCCAAAAAAAAAATAATGACAATTATTTATAAATATATTAAAACATTAAACATAATCATTAATTAAAAAATTATTAATTTAACCTATTTGTCCATCTCCCAATCTTTCACCTCCTAAAATCTAATTAAAATTCTGACAATCATGCTCCACATAAAGCTCATATATTTTCAGCATCTCCACTTTCACAACCTCAAAGTCATTGTCAGCTCTCAACCTCCCAACCCCTTCCCCTCACTTGGCCGAAACCCAGCACCTGCTTTACCGATCTCCCAGCCACTTTCTCCGAGAAGATTCTTCTCACATCGCAAAGTTCAGTCGCTGAGTAGTGAATGCTAAGAGAAGAACTCACAGGAGTACTGCAATTTTGGAGAGGAGTTGCTACAATGGCGAGGGGCATTGGCTCTTCTGAGTGTTTAGCGCAGCTTCGGTGTCAGTTTGGCGAAGGAGCATGAGACGGGAACCAATGGAATGCATATGATTTCAATGAATTGAACCGTCAAATTTTTTGAAAGCAGTAATAGTTTTCTAGTTCAGCGGTCAAACCAGCGATTCAATCCTAGTTCTTTGCAAAAGCGATTATTGAGAAATTGAAACTGACTGGCCGAGAGGCTAGCAGCTCAACTGGTTGAACCTGCCGGTTTGATCTAATTTTAAAACTTCGAAAAAATATATAGGGAAAAAAATATAATCATGCAATTAAAACAATGATGTTTTAAATTGATTCAATTTGAATTTTTTTCTAATTTAGTACAAATGACCGATTAAATTGAGTTAAAAGTTGAGCTATAAAATAACAGAGAAAAATATATAATTATTCAATACCACTTAAACACGGGTACTCATTAGATGCAGTTAGAGCTGCATTAGATATGAGTATTCATGTGTTAAAATCATGGACTGGTCTAGGTATCTGTAATGGTATGCAACAGTCTAATTAGGTGTATCCTAATAAATAAGAGGTTGAAAAGTAACTTTTTAAGAGGATTATGAGGATGATGATGCTCACTATTCATAGACAATATCTATTCCGAATTTTCCTCTCTCACTCTCTCACTCATTATTCGCTCCTATTACTTCAAACAATTTTTTATGCTAACTTGTAGTGGTGTGAGCATGGATGGATGATAGTGACTAGAATTCAAGCACTGTGTGAAGGATGGCATTAAGATTAGAACAACATTGTAAACATGAAGAACTAGAACTACACAACCCAATAGGCAAATAAGGTGTTATGGAGTTTGAGCACTAATGACTTGAGGATTTTCTTTCTGTAAGTGAAGTTATTGTATTTTTATATTATATCTTATTTTATATCTAAAAATATTTTTCTCCCAATTGATTTATTTGGTAAGTCCTTTACAAGTTCTTTAATTTAAAATTTTATCATTTAGTAAAACATAAGCTAATAATATGCAAAAATAATAATTTGATGACTTGGGAAATTCACCTCGCTTCCTTCAATGTACTTGAGGAACTCACTCCTTTAAGGTATACTCAATAAACACTTGTCTTTTTAAGTCACTTGTGAAACTGCATAACATCACAAGTCAAAGTAGTTAGAGCTAATTGGGGAACTCACACACAATTTTTTAATTTTAGATATTTTTACTAGAGTTGATTGTGATCAATTTCCCCACCAACTCACGTCTTCTTTCTCTTATTTTTTAGAAGAACCCAATAAGTTATCTATAATGTTGTTCGATGTCTCAAAAACAGCTAAAATGAATTACTCACATAAGTAATAAAATACTAACCGTAGAAGACATCTATGTTTTGCAGTAATATTCATAATGAGTTATGTGTGAGTCTCTAAAAGTTCATGATTTAGATGGTTAGCCCCATAAAAATCATGGTTTAACAAAAGATGAAGCAATATAAGATGATAGTAAGCAAGGCAATAAAGAACAAATATATAGTCGTTCAAAGTAATTGCTCTCTTTGAGACAAGATCCATAAAAAGTAACATGCGAGTCCCTGATAGCCAATGAGTCTACATTTATGTGTTGACCTCATTTTTGTATGAGGTCACTAAGGCCCCATCCAGACTCCAGATCAATCTAAAACCTAGGATTCCCCTAGATCCAGACAGGATCCATTCTAGATCCTAGGACG
>NW_021319847.1:44598-54435 GCF_001605985.2 Dendrobium catenatum | reverse complement strand
TTCTATGAACAAAATGGAAAATTACCTGATTAAATTCTGAAAGAAAAGATAAGTCCCAATTGCATTTATCCTCTTCTTCATCAGGCATCTTATTAAAGATTTTCTGGATAAAATCAATAGTATTTTTATTATCACCCTCTATGATAATTCCTTTGTAGTCATATCTCCATTCCAAAATGTAAGATTTAATGGACAAAATTTCTTGCATCTCTATTTGAGCTGAATCCCAATGCTTATATTTTGATCCAAATGCACATAGAAACCTCCCTCTATGATAACGGAAGACTCCACCAATTCCTGCATCATAATTCCTTTTAACCGAGGCATCAATGTTTAATTTAATCCATTCGGGAGGAGGAGGAAACCAATGATAGGATAGCTATGATAGCTGGTTGATTTCCCAGTAATCCAAATTTCTTTTGAATGAAGCTTCAGCCATGCTTATAGCATTTGCTGCTATGGAAGAAGAGCTAACTTCCTTTCCACCATGAACAAACATATTCCTGTTATTACAATTTAAAAAATTGCAAAACAGTAAATATTTCCTATAAACGGATTAATGTTAGCCATTACTTTCAAAGCTAAATATCAATCCTGCAAGGAATTGAAAATAGCCCCAGCTCTTAATCAATTTGAGAATTTTTAACAGTCTTTGACAGTTAAGCATGATATGGCATTCATTCTCTATGGAATTGCATCCTCTCGGGCATTCATCATTACTGGACAATTTTCTGTATTTCAAAAAGGATTTTGTAGGAATTGCATTAATACCAAGTCTCTACCAGAATAAATTCACACGTGGTCTAAGCTTAAGTTTCTTCCTCCATATCCAATTTGGATCTTCACATCTGTCCAATTCAACTTCCATAGATATTATGGATGAGAGTGATTTCCCTAAATATTTGTATTTAAGTTCCAACTGATCTTCATCTGTTTCAGAATAAATAAGAACCTTATTAATAATTTCTATTAAGTCAGGTCCAACGAGTTGCTTCAATTTATCTTCATTCCATTCGCCTCTATTGATAATGAAATCCATATTTTGATTAATCGACTCTATGTTTGTGACAAAGGTAGGCCATTTGGATATGGATTTATCAAAAATCCAAACATCATGTAATATATTGATATAGTTTCCTTTAGAAACCTCCATCTCAAAATATTTTTAAGAGCCTTATATCCTTGAAATATAATTCTGATAGTAGGAGAGCCTGAAAATCCCATAGCTTATTTCCATACTTAATCTTCAGAATTTTGAAAAGTCTTGAATTGGAACCTGATATAAGCTTCCATGCAAATTTTGCTCGAAGTGGACCTGCCTTATATTCCATAGATTGAATACCTTGTCCTCCCATTTTAATAGGTCTGCAAAGAACTTCCCAAGAAACATGTGTAACCCTTTACTACCATCATATTTATTCCTCAAAAAATCTATACTCATTCTATCCAATTCCTTTAGTACTCCCAAGGGTACTAAAGAATGAGTAATGTGATATACAGGTAAAGTAGATAATACCAATTTGAGAAGTTGTATCTTCCCAGATAAAGAGATGTAACGGTTACCCCATACATTTAAATGTTTGTTTGCTTTGTCCAGCAAATGGAAGAAGTCTGTCTGAGAAGACCTCCTCAATTCTATATTAATACCAAGGTATTTAAGATTTTTCACTACCTTGAAATCCAGAATATTTGCCAATCTCCTACCTCTCTTTTTATGAACCGAATTACCAAATAAAATGGAAGATTTATGAACATTAATCTTTTGCCCAGTCCAGTTGCAGAAATGTTTCAAAATCTTCTTAGCTATCTTGACTTTTCTCCTATTGGCTTCTAAAAACAGGATAATGTCATCCGCATACAAAAGTAGGGAAATTTTTTCAGCATTGGGAGCAACTTTGATGCCCAATTCCTTCCTATTCTGTATAACCTCATCTGATAGGAGTTGAGAACATAATATGAAAAGAAATGGAGATAGGGGGCAGCCTTGCCTAAATCCCCTTTTTGCCTTACCCCAATTAGAATTGTTACCTTTAATAATTATAGAAAAATTGGAATCAGTAACACATTGAATGAGATAATTTGCAAACTTATCTCGGAATCCCAAATTCTTCAAGACTTGGGTAAGAGTAACCCATCCCATACTATCATAGGCTTGCTCCATGTCAATTTTAATAGCAATGAGTCCTTTTTTAAATTTTGAAAATCTAAATTTATTACAAACTTCATGGGCTAATAAAATGTGTTCTGAACCCAATCTACCTTTAATAAAAGCCGATTGGTCTTCAGAAATAAGTTTAGGAATGAGACCAATCATCCTGTTCAATAGCATCTTAGCAACTAACTTATAAATTGTTAAACAAAGACTAATAGGTCTAAAGTTGGAAGGCAAATTTGAATTTTCTGTTTTTGGTATGAGGACTAACAAAGTTTCTTTCCAACTTGGACTCATAATGCCTTGTTCAAAAAAAGAGCAAATAGCCTTCCAAACATCTTCTTTAATGATTACCCAGAATTTTCTAATGAAAGAGTTTGAAATGCCATCTATACCTGGAGAAATGTTGGAATCAAGATGCTTAACCACTTCTTCTAATTCTTCTTCCCTGAAACCTTCAGCCAGAATTTTTTTATCTGCTTCATTCAAAACATTGTAAGGAGTAGGCCAACCTGATAACAAACACTCCTTCTCTTCCCATTTATCTTTGAAAAAGTCATAAAAGATGTTTTCAATTTGCTTTTGGTCTTCAGTAATATTCCCATTTTTATCCTTAATTTGCTGAATCCAGTTATTATTTCGTCTCCCAGATGCATAAATGTGAAAAAATTTGGAGTTTGAATCACCTTCATCCATCCATTTTGTCTTTGCTCTTTGCCTCCACCATGTGTTAAGTCGAGAAAGAGTAATATTCAACTCATGAATTTTTTATTTCAGCAGCTGTAACTTGTTGTTGGACAAACCTCCATCCTCGGCTTCTTCTGGTTGCATTTCTAAAATTTCTTTCAATAGACTTTCCTTTAAAACCTTCAAATCCTTGTGCTTGGATTTAATCCAGAAAAAAAGAGCTTTCGACACTCTTTTAAATTTCTTAATTAAAACATTAACTCGATCTCCATTCATATTCTTCTTCCAAGAGCTATTAACTATTCCAGTTGAGCTGCATATGAAGACCAAACTTCTTCATATCTTATCATTCTATTTTTCCGAATAACTGGCATCATCAGATTTAATAAAATGGGGCAATGATCAGATGCTAATCTTGGTAGGTGTTTTATAAACAGATTTTGAATTGTTTGTATTGCTATCGAATTCAAAATGCATCTATCTAATCTTTCCATGATCCTTGCTCCTCCTGTCTTGTTATTACACCAAGTAAACCTTAGTCCAATGAATTTCAAATCATGTAGATCACAAGAGCTAATAAAATTCCTCATATCTTGAAACCTCTGAGAAAATTTGAATTTTTTCCCTCCATGCTTGTCTTCTTGAGATAGGAGACAGTTGAAATCCCCTCCTATGATAATGGGTAAATCTGAGTTTGAATTATCTTCAAGAGTTTTCCAAAGGCTCCTTCTTTTGTATAAGTCATTACTCCCATAGATAGAAGCAATGAGCCAAACACCTTTATTGAAGATATTTAGTTCTCCCATAATTGCTTGAGAAGAAGTCGCCAAATTGAAAATGAAGCAAAATCCTTCCTCCAACAAACCATAAGACATCCTGAGAGTCCTTCTGCAGGGATAATATAAAAATCCCATAAATTACCAATGAATCTATCACAATCCTTTATATCTAAGGAAGAAATCTTTGTTTCATAAATCCCAACAAAGATTAAATCATTCTCCTTAATGCATTCGTTCAAGTAATGGGAGGCTTCTTTCTTTCTAGACCCCCTACAATTCCAAAAAATTATTGAAGTCATTATTGATAAGAACCGGGATTACTCCCTTTCCTACCTTTAATTAGACCTCCTCCTTTTCTCCCATGAGAAATAATATTATCCTTTCCCAAGGATTTCAGCTCTTTTTGTAGTTTAAAATCTGATTTATGAAATGGAATACTTGAGTTCGCTGGTAATCCCTCAGGATTTACCAGAGTTCACAAGCAACCCGTCCCATTGTTGTCATTTGATTGAGAATCAATCTTCTCCAGGAACTCCACTTGAAGATTTTCTTTAGCAAGCTGTACATTTCCATTTAATTCTTTTACTATTTCATCTCCTTATGTATTAAAAAAAGCCTTAGAAATTGAAACATCCCTCTCATCTTCAATAAGAGGATTTGTTTTAATTGTTTATGCATTACTGCCTTTATCTTTGGGCTCATCAAGATCATTGTTATGCAAGTCTTCTTCCAGGATACTGAAACAGTTATTCAATAGAACTTCAGTGCTTTTGTTCTCTTCCAAACCAATGGTTTTATTGAATGAATCTGAAATAGAAATAGGAACTATTTTTGTTTCATTAATCTTAGCAGCTTTTGGTATGTATTTAGTTTGAGTTTGTACTTTTTGAGTATCAAATTTTTGCTTAAAAAAATTTGTCCTAGCAGCTCTATTCCTCTTGAATTTGACCTGTATCTAAGGTCCTAATTCATCTTGTTCCCTGGAATTACCTCGTTCTTGATCCGTTATCTTCCCATTAACTTTAAATACTTCAGCTACTGTTCTGGAAGAAGCATTATTGATCAAAGAACATTTGCTCTTTAAATGGCCTAGTTTTCCACAATGGTATCAAAGAGAAGATATCTTCTCATATTCTACCCTTTGAAATGATCTACCATGTAGCCCTTCTATCCAAATTCCCTTAGGAACTTTTTTGTCCAGATCCATGCATACACATACTCGGGCATATTCTCTTTTACCCCATTTAAAAGAATTCCCATCTAGATAAATAGGAATTCCTATCTTGGAAGCTATCCGACAGATGTTCTGTTCATCCCAGCAGTGCAATGGTAAACATGGCAATCGAATCCATATCAGAGCTGTAAGTCCTTTAAGGGCTTCGGGTGAAAAGTTGGGGGACCATTTATCTAGTCCAATTATATTTCCTCCTATGAACCAAGGACTTCCCTCCAAGACTTCTTCAACTACTTCTGATTTTGAAAAGGAACATAGAATCCAGTCAAGCCCCAAAGTCGTGAGATGGAAATTACTAAATCTAGCCCATTGTCTCCTTAGTTCTCTGCTACATACTGGAAAAGGGATATTATTACCCAATACTTTGATAACCAGAGAATTCTTGAGAACTTGAGAATTAACATTTTCTGATTTACAATTCATAATTACTGCAATCCCATCATCAGTAACAGGAGTCGAATCCATGTCATAGTTTAACTTTATGTGTTGTGTCTTCTTCCACGCATTAACAACATTCAATTTAACTCCTTCAGAATTCTTCACTACAGCTTCCTTTAAACCAGTTCCACCAATTACAGATTGATTTACTGGATTGTTTGAAAAGTCAGAACAAGGAACAGAAGAAAGCTTTTCCATAGAATTAGATTTATCAATAACATTTTTCAAAATGTTCGCATTTACTCTAGCTAAGGGACAGAGATTGCATTTGAACATCCAAATTTGTTAACAAAAATCTTAAATTCAGATGAAGAAGCTTCAAACTCCTTATGTTTCAAATTTGATCGCGATTTTTCAAACAATGGAGTTATACTATCTGAATTGTTCAAAATTATTTTTCCCATACCTTCCACGTATTCCACTGTCTTCTTCATTGGAATATCGCATACCTCTTTGATAACGAGAGGTTTTGCAGTGATTTGAGATTATACCTTATTTGCTCCTGATTGCTGAAACAACCATTATTGATCCTCCTTATTCTTGATACTTCCATTTGATCCTTCCTTTGACATAATCGCGTCGACAGGAGGTCGACGGTCATCAACCTTCTTCAACTTATCTGCTTCTGATCGCTGAAACAACCAGTGCTGATCCTCCTTGTTCTTGATTCGTCCATCTAATCCTTCCGATGCCTTAAGCACGTCGACAGGAGGTCGACAGCCATCCCCCTTCGTCGCCTATCTCCGACGATGAAGTTTCCAGAAAAATTGGGAATTAAAAAGTTTGAAATTATGGCAATTTCTCTCTCTAGCAGTTTCTCTCTCTCTAGCAATTACTGCAATCCCGTCGCCTATCTCCTGTGATACAATCACAGTCTCTCAGAGTTAATAAAAATAAAAAAATTTACAAACTTCATTACATGAAAATCTAATCTAATCTGTCTTGAAGTCTTAGTCCGAAGTATGATTTCCCTAAAATATTAGTATACACATAAACTAAGTATAAAATAAAAAATACTATAAAATATAAAGATGTGAGCCATAATATTTATTATCATAAAAAACATAAACTCATAAGCTTAGGTTGAAACATAGTAGGCGGTGTGGTTTGGATAAATCCTAAGTTTATATATTGGTTGAATTTTTCTAATTGATTGGATTTAGTTTGTGGAAAGGCCAAGGAAATTTTATGTTCAAATTAAAATTTTAGTGTATTTAGTATTTTTAACTTTATTTTAAATTGAATTTAAACTATTAAGGTTATTTAATAAGATTAGTTACTTAAGATATTTTAATTAATCATTTTTTAAATTAATTATAGATTATTTTAATATTTATGTTTAACTTTCATATTAGTATTATTGTATTTTATCTAATTGATTGCAACTTCTATTTTTAAAGATTGATTTATCATTTAAGTTTGATTATTATTTAGGATTTATTGCACTTAGGTTAAAAGTATTCACTAATTTTAAAAGTGAGGTATCATTAATTTTTTTATATTTAATATTATCATTCATAAAGGGTGCATGCATCATAAATCTAAGTTTCCTAAGACTCGTCCTTAATTTTTGTCCATAAGTGTCACTAAAATAATATTGGATGAAAAGTATTGTTACTAATCCTTTGGACATGTGCATGAATGTAAATAGTTTTTGGATTCTAAATTACAAAAAAAAAATCTATGTAGCATAATAAAAATAATTTGCAAGTACTTTTGAATTTAAAATACATAATAAACAAAATTAAGGTTTCTATAAGGTTTTAAGGTTAGAAACTCCCACAATCACATCAAAGGTTTTTGGTTCTTAAGGCTACCTAAGTTTTAGAATACTTACAACCTACTAGAGCCAACATTCAGTATTTCTACCTATAGCACCCCCACCTGGCTAGATACCATTTCTCGTAGTTCTTGCAAACAAAGACAATGAAGCATGTATTAAAACCACATTTTATAATTATAATTGAAATGATTGAAAAAAAATATAATTTAAATAAAAATGTATCTTTTTTAAGCTTGCACACTAGTTCAATTGATTGCACTTTGAACTTTTCACTTTTAAAAGCAACCTTTTTATTTTCCAATTTTCACCCTGAGGCACAAAAAAGATGAAAAAGAAGGAGAGAGAGAGAGAGAGAGAGAGAGAGAGAGAGAGGTAGAGAAAAAATGAGAGTTTTTTCTTTTCGACAATTACCCAAACCAACCAGACTTTAACACAAATACTTTCACTTATCAAAACTATACATCTTCAACTTTCAAATATACACTTCTCCCTTTTCTAACACACACCTTTATTTCCTATACGTTGATTTCTCAACTCTCAAAATATGTACAAACTTCACAATTCTAATTTTAAAAAACGCCTACACATGTCACTTTACCTCTCAAAAATCAAACACTTTACTTTTACCTTTCTCACATAATATCATTCCATTATAAATTTTCACCATTCAAAATGCACACTTCATCATTCAAAGATCACACACTACACCTTACTTTTCACATACACAATTTCCACCATTCCAAAACACACATAAGTTTACTTACATATAAACTCCATAGCACCACTTTCTCAAACACACAAGTTGACTTACTTATAAAATCCATATCACTACTTTCCAAAACACAAGCAATTTCCATCTTTCAGTACACACACACTAGTCACCTTTTCCTACCAAACCAAACACTTTACTTTTTCACCTTCCTCATACAATACTCTTTCAACATACACTTCTCACACAAAACACCTATCAGCACATATACACTTACACTTTACATAATTCAAATACTTTTCCTTTTCCCAAATCATAACACAAGATAATACAAAATACGTTGCAAAACTCCATTTACTCATAAGATTTTCTTGCATTTTTACATTGAAAGCAAACAACAACAACGAACCCTTATTTCACTCATTTATTCCAACTTAAAACTCATGTCAAATGAAATTTTGAGTAAAGAAATAGAGACTCTCTATTTTTCATTTTTTTAACCCTTGCACACAAATGCATACATTTTTGAATAAGATCATGAATTTCCCAATAACTCTATTTAACTGATAAGATTTAGAGAAGAAGCTTTTAAAATTTACGAACAAGAGTTTTGGATGACTAATAAAACTTCATATATTACAAGATTACTCTTGAATTTACCTAAAAATAAACATACTTATCAAGATTATAACTTAAGATTGCCATTGGTTTGTTTGTTAGAATGCTTATAGGACATGCACATAAATTAGCATTATACACAAGTATTGACCTTGGTTTTTCCCAGACTTGTGGTCAAAGAGTTCACCAGGTCAAATTGACCAAGCCAGGCCCTGAGACCCCTTCCATTTAATTTCTTAGGTCAAACTGATTTTATTGAGCCTAGGCCCATGCCTTGGGTTAACCTGGTTGACCAGGTCAACCCAGGTTGACCCAATTAGCTTTAATGGGTCTATTCAAGTTCTAATCCAAATCAAACTCATCAAAGGCTCAACCCTCACCTCTTAGGCTCTACTTAACTAGGTTGACCAAGTCAAGCTTTGACCTATTTAAGTCAAATTAATAGTATTTAATGCCTAGAATTATTTCCTATTGATCCCTAGAGCTAGGTCCCATGCTTTTGAACCGAATTCCCTCCTAATCATGCCTTAATTCAATCCTAGCCATCCATGATAGGTCTAGGGTTATAAATATATATTTTAGGGTTCTTAAAAAGTCTCTCTTGATCTTATTCTCTTGCTAGTGGCTCTCAACCCAAGACTTCTTGTGTGTAAGATCCCCTAGCATAGCTCCACCTTTTCTAATCCAAATTCCATCGGTCAAAGCTTGCCGGCGGTGATCCTCCAGCGAACCGAAGGCCAAAAGCTTCCTAGGTGAATTCCGTTCAATCCAAGGTAAATCAAAGCTCTAGTTCAATTAGGAAAACATTTGATGATAGTCTACAAGCTCAACCATATCTAGATCTCTCAAATCCATTTATTGGATTGAGGTAAAATCAAAACCCTCGATCAGGATACTTAGAATTAAATAGCATTTCAAAAAGTGCATTTTGAGCTATATAACTTATTCCCCCTGATTTTTGTTCATGTGCAGATCATGTGTTTAAAATTTTATTTGATTTGGTTGATTCGATCTTGAGAATGAGATGAAAAATCTATCAGGGCTTCGATTTCGCCATAGGTCTCGATGTACAAGATCTCCGTTGTTGATCACTTGATCAATGGTGGAGATCTCATTGTTCTGTCATTCTGTTCGAATAGCAAGATTGATCCCGCAGTCAATCATTTCATCCAGCTCGATCAGAGCCGTTGAGCTAAATTGCGCTCGATCAGATAGTCCCGCTCTTTTGTTGATGGGGATTAGTGATTCGGTGCTGATTTTAATGCCGCTTCCACGCAATCATTAGTAATGATTGCAAACCATGTCAATGGTTTTGAATCAGCCAGTGGAGAGCTACCGCGTGTCTGACCACCGTCGTATTAGGGTTTTAATTAAATTTTAATTAATTTTAATTGTATTTTAATTAAGAGAGTTTTAAATAATTATTAAAAAATATTT
>NW_021319847.1:0-44498 GCF_001605985.2 Dendrobium catenatum | reverse complement strand
TGATTAATGACTTTGGAAAGAATACAATTACTCTTGACAAATGTACAAATGTATAAAAATCAAAAGAAATGCGCAATGGTTTGTAATGTGAAAAGGAGGCACAAAATAAGCCCAATAAATGCAAATTTGTACAAAAGTGTGTAAAAAATTTGAAAAAGATGCGCAAAGCGCCAGTTGTGGTAGTTATTTCTTTCCAGACTCTTTTAATCTTCTCATTCAAATTGATCTTGTATTCATTCATGTATATTGAATTTTGAAATATACAATTTTTCTTTTCATTCTCTTTGCAATGATGTCTCTATCTAAATGTCTAAATTGAATCATGTTGTTTGATAATTTTTTTTATTATCTAAGTTATGTCTCTTCTTGAATTCTATGAATTGTTATGATTTGTCTAATGTACTAATTTTATTTGCATAACTTTATTACAATCAATTTTAAGAATGAATTATATATCAAATGATTTTCAAGTCTGCTTGCATTTCAAGTTCTTCTTTATTCTTGATTTTTTGTTGTTGTCAAAAAGGGGGAGAAATAATTGTTTGTTGGGATCGTGTTGTTGGGTTTTGTTTGTTTTGTCTTGTTTTGTGTTTTGTTCGTTGTTTTGTTCGTTGTTGGGTATTTTTGAAATTTTTGAAAAAAAAAATTTAAAAATTTATTTTTGTGTTCATTGACCCCTTATTTTCACGTTCTCATTAATTCAGGGAGAGTTTAGGAGATTCATAGAATTTAAAATTCGACAAATAATAATTGTTTTTCCATCATCAAAAAGGGGGAGATTATTAAGAAAGTTGCTATTTGCATATGTTACATTCTTGCAACTTGTATAGTTTTGATGATTTCAAATATTATTGTTTTATGTGCAATTATTTCCTAACACTTTTTGGAAGAATTATTTTTGCTCTTGTGTGTACTAACATTTCAGGAAAATTAAACTCCAAACTATGAAGACTTCAAATCAAGTTCAGCATACAATACTTTATAAATTGGAGCTCTAAATTGTTCTTTGAATTAAGAGGGAGTGATTTTAATTTAGTGAATAAAAATACACACACACACTTAAGGAGATCTTACAAAATTTGTACTGATCGTACGGGATGAACCTAGTTCATACGGGACGATCAGGTCAGTTTTCTCCTCGTAAGAGCAATGGAACAAACAGGAGTTAGGGCCGATGTTTACTTTTTCGTACCGGACAAACCTAGTTCGTACGGGACGATGATCATGTACGAACATAGTTTGTACCAATATACATAAGGATCTCTTCCGATACTTTAAGTAAAATTGTCCAGGATGATCCACGATCGTACGGGACGATTTATTTAATGTTGACTTGAAAAATTTGTAGTTTTGGACAGTTTTTCTTGTCTCACCTATATATAGACAATTTAGACTACAACCCAATCTTTTTGTCATTTGATCTTCGTGCCTATTGAAAGAAGAGTCAAGGAGAGAGTGTGAGAGAGCATTCAAAGGAGGATTCCTGCCACTAAAGCGTGAGTGCTTCGCTTGGTGTTCAAAGGTAAGAATCTCTACTTGTGATTTGGGATTACTTCACTCTTTTCTTTCTTCCTTCTAGAATTCTTGTGAGAAGATCTGTCAAGGAGATCCGATTCTCTACCGACACTTGGAGTGTGTGAACATCCACAGGTTCTCTACTCACACTAGGAGAGTGTGAAAGGACGAAGGGTTTTCTGTCCACACTAGGAGAGTGTGAAAGGATGAAGGGTTCTCTGCCCACACTAGGAGAGTGTGAAAGGACGGACGGTTCTCTGCCAACACTAGGGATAAGTGTAAAAGGAAGACGGTTCTCTGCCGCACCGGATAGTGGTGGAAAGAGTTTTTGTAAAGGCTTCTCCGCCTTGCTGTGAGTGCTAAAGGAGAGTCACTATTGGTATTAGTGCAATACTCGGAGGGTGCCTCCGGGAGTGGATGTAGGTCTGGTTTAGACCGAACCACTTTAAATCTTGTGTCTTTTATTTTTATTGCTTTTTATTTTTCGTGTTTTATTTTTGTTCCAAAAATTGTGGTTGAAAAACTTTTTTTAAAAATTCATTAAAGTTTATTTTCGGTTCAACATACTCAAGAGGGTTAAAATTTAAATTTTTAAATACCAATTCACCCCCCCTCTTGGATAGCCTTGGGACATAAGCTTAGGTTTAACAACCTAATTCATAGTGAACGAATCTCAACACATAGGTTTGCTAGGGCACCAATTTTAGCTATAGGATTAGGGCCGATGTTTACTTTTCATGTTTCTATGATGTGATGATCTTGCTTGTGGCACGAGTGTTGGTTGATATGTTTTGCTTTGATCTGTTATTATTGATGTGATGTTTATTTTCATTAATTATTTTGCTTTCTATAAATTGCTTGGGATTGATTATGCATTAGATTTCCCATAGGCTAGGGCCACTTTTATACTAATCTAGTTTTATACATGAGGCCACGCTCATATAACACTAAATAGAGGGGGCGGTCATAATTAGCACTTTAAATACTAATTCTATTTTATACAGATGCTCTAGAAATTACTAAAGCCCCCTCCCTAAATAAAAAGAGAGAAAATCTTGTTTACCTTTTCGCATAATTATAAACTACTTAGATGTGATATATGTTAAAACTCGAGCACTATGAATTAGGTTGTTAAACTTAAGCTTATGTCCCAGCGGCTAACCAAGAGGGGGGGGTGAATTAGTAATTAAAAATTAATCCCTCTTTTTAATTTTTTAAATCGAAAAATAAACTTTAATGAGTTTTGTAGAAATAAAATTTTCCACTACCCGGAGGCACCCTCTGAGTATTGCACTAATACCACTAGTGACTCTCCTTTAGCACCAACAGCAAGACGGAGAAGCCTTTACAAAAACTCTTTCCACCACTACCCGGTGCGGCAGAGAACTGTCATCCTTTTACACTATCCCCAATGTTAGCAGAGAACTGTCATCCTTTTACACTCTCCCAATGTGGGCAGAGAACCCTTCATCCTTTCATTCTTTCCTTGTGTGGGTAGAGAACCCTTCGTCCTTTCACACTTTCCTAGTGTGGGCAGAGAACCCTTTGGCTGTTCACACTTTCCTAGTGTGGGCAGAGAACCCTTCGGCTGTTTAAACTATCCAAGTGTCGGCAAAGAACTGGATCTCTTTGACAGATCTTCTTTACAAGAAATCTAAAAGGAAGAAAGAAAAAAGTGAAGTAAACACAAATCAAAAGTAAAGATTATTACCTTTGAACACCAAGTGAAGCCTTTACGCTCCAGTAATAAGAATCCTCATTCGAATATTCTCTTACACTCTCTCCTTGACTTTTCTTTCAATAGGCATAAAGATCAGTGGACAAAAAGATTAAGTGATAGTTTAGTTTGGACTATTTATAGGAAAGACACAAAAAACCGTCCAAAAACTACAAATTTTCAAGTCAATACGCATTGGATCATCCCGTACGATTGTGGATTATCCTGGACGATTTTACTTAATTATGCTGGAAACGAACCTAATATATATGGGTATGAAATGACTTCGTACACACACATCGTCCCGTACGAACTAGGTTTGTTCAGTACGAACGGTTATTCCGTTGGTCGATTCCCAAAAACTGCAAAATGTCACTAAAATTTCAGAGTCGGTTCACTTCATCCTGGTACGAATATGGGTTCGTCCGGACAAAATTTTTCCAGAGAGCAAATCATCATGGGATGAATACACTTCGTCCTGGACGAAAATATTCCAGAGAGCAACTCATCCTGGAAGGAATACACTTCATTTTGAATGAAAATTTTCCAAAGAACATTTCATCCTGGGACGAATACACTTCGTCCTGGGATGTATACACTTCGTCCTGGACGATCAGGACTTAGAAAAAATTTCTTCAACTCATGTTCATTCCATTGCTCTTACGAGGAGATAACTGACCTGATCATCTTGTACGAACTATGTTTGTCCCATACGATCAGTACAAATTTCTCAAGATCTCCTAAAGTGTGTGTGTGTATTCACTCAATTACAATCACCCCCTCTCAAACATAATTCAAAGAAAAATACAAGTTTTAAATACACAAAGTATCTCATGTTGAATTTGATTTGAAGTCTTTATAGTCTGGAGTTTGATTTTCTTGAAATGTTAGTACACACAAGAGCAAAAATAACTCTTCCAAAAAGTGTTAGGAGATAACTATACATAAAATAATAATATTTGAAATCATAAAAACTATACAAGTTGCAAGAGTGTAAAACATGCAAATAGCAACTCTCTTAATAATCTCCCCCTTTTTGATGATGAAAAAATAATTATTGTTTGTATAATTTTCAAATTAAAAAAATCTCCTAAACTCTTCCCGAATTAATGAACACGTATAAATAAGGAGGCATTTTTAGAAATATACAACAAACAAAAATAAAACAAACACACAACGTATACAACATACACAAAATACAAAACAAAAAATAAAAATAGACACACACACATACAATACGTATCAAATAAAACCAAAAACACGATACAAATAATTCCCCCCCCCCCTTTTTGACAACAGCAAAAAATAATGAAGAAAAAGACTTGAAATGTAAGCAGACATATGAAAATCATTTAAAAATTCAATCTTGAAAGTTATTGAAATAAGTTATGCAAATAAAATTAAAATATTAAACAAATCATATTAATTCATAAAATTTAAGAAGAGATATAACATTGATAATAGAAAGAATATATCAAAAATATGAGTAAATTTAGACTCTAAGATAAAGAAAATTATTGCAAAAAGGATGAATAGAAAATTTGTATATTTCAAATTTCAATACAGAATATAAATCTATAGTAGATCAATTTGAATTAAGAGATTGAAAGATAATGGAAAGAAATAATTACCATATGTGGCGCTTTGCGCATCTTTTTCAAATTATTAGCACATTTTTTGCATCTTTTTACTTTTAGGCTTATTTTGTGCCTCTTTTTCTACTTGCAAACAATTACGCATTCTTTTTGATTTTTGTATATTTATACATTTTTTCAAGAGTAATTTTGATCTTTCCAAAATCAATAATAAAAAATTTCAAATTTTTCTAAGTGCATAAATATTTATTGATAAGTGAAATATAAAATAAGAAAACATCATAGTTGCAAAAATAATATTAGAATTAATGTAGTCTAAATAAGAGACATGAAATTGATAATCTTAATTATATTAATTTATAAGCAGAACCTAAATTTTGAAAAAATTAGATTTTCTAATGAATTTAATTTTGACTTGCATTTCAAAGTATAATACTATTAAGATAAAAAAAATTTAATAATTTTCATAAAGGCTAACACACATTTCAATACCATTAAAGCCAAACACGAGAACATATATTGATATCACTACGAAGATATTACAATCTAAGCTCAGGATATCAATACAAAAATAAAACATCTAAGGAAAAGAAAATACAACAAACTTACTTATAATATCAACTAACACACAAACTATAGAAAATACATAAAATTAAGTGCAACTAACACAATACACAAATCGTCCCGTACGAAAAAATTTCGTCCTGGACGATTGTCACTCAAAATTTTTAAAATTTTGCACTCAATCAAAAAACTAAAACACAAACACACTAAAAATAAAAAATAACGAAAAAACACAAACTCTAAATAAAAAAAAATCACACATTTCATAAACACATAAAAACACACAAATAAATTAACTAGTAAACAAACATCAATGTTGCAAAAATATTTTTATTTAAACATTCAAATCAATCACACCAAGCCTTGTTCTTAATGCACTGAAAGTATCAAAGGATAAAGATTTTGTAAAAATATCTGCAAGTTGATTTTCAGTAGAAATATGAGTGAGTTTAATTTCTCCTTTGGATACATGATCCCTTATGAAATGATGCATTATATCTATATATTTGGTTCTTGAATGTTTAATAGGATTTTTAGAAAAACAAATAGCACTAGTGTTATCACAATAAATTAGAATAATTCCTATAGTTAATCCTAAATCAATTAACTATTATTTCAACCAAAGAACTTGTGCCATACAACTTCCTAATGTAATTTATTCAACTTCTACAGTAGATAGAGCTACTGAATTTTTTTTCTACTGGACCAAAGTGACTAGAGAATTTCCAATAAATTGACATGTTCCAGAAGTGCTCTGTCTATCCACCCTACAACCTGTAAAGTCAGAATCTGAATAACCAATTATTTCAAATGAAGAGCTAAAGTTAGGATACCAAATTCCAAAGTTCTGAGTTCCTAACAGATATCTTAAAATCTTTTTCACTGTTGTCAAATGTGATTCTTTTGGATGTGATTGAAATATAGCACATAAGAAAACACTAAACATGATATCGGGCCGGCTAACAGTAAAGTAAAGTAAAGATCCAATTATCCCTCTAAATTTCTTTTGATCAACAGATTTTCCCTTAGGGTCCTTATCCAACTGAACTGAGGAACTCATTGGTGTACTAACAGGTTTAACATTGTCCATTTCATACTTTTTGAGGATGTCCTTAACATACTTTGACTGACTAAGAAATGTACCTTTCTTATATTGCTTAATACTAAATCCTAAAAAGTAACTTAAATCTCTCATTAGACTCATCTGAAATTCACTACTTATTGTTTTAAAAAAGCATCACAAAGATTTTTATTTGAAGATCCAAAAATAATATCATCCACATAAATTTGAATAATGAGTATATCCTTTTCACATTTCTTTAAAAAGAGAGTTATATCCACACTTTCTTTTTCAAAAGATCTTTCAAGTAAGAAGGTGCTCAACCTCTCATACCAAGCCTTAGGTACCTGTTTCAATCCATATAATGCCTTTTTCAGCTTGAAAACATGATTTGGATATTTAGAATTTTCAAAACCTGGTGATTATTCTACAAAAATATCTTCTTGAATTACCCCATTTAAAAAGACACTTTTTACATCCATTTGATACAATTTAAATCATCTAAAACAGGCAAAAGTTAGCAAAACTCTAATTGCTTCAAGTTTAACTATAGGGGCAAAAGTCTCCTCAAAATCAATCCCTTCAATATGATTATACCCCTTAGCAACTAATCTAGTTTTATTTCTAATGACTACTCCTGAGTCATTCACTTTGTTTTTGTATACCCACTTAGTTCCAACTACACTTTAATCCTTTGGCCTTGTAGTTAATTCCCAAACTTTATTTCTTACAAATTGATTCAACTCTTCTTGCATGGCAAAATCTAAAATTCATCTGAAAGTGCTTAATCAATATTTGTGGGTTCTATAGTTAAAATGAAGGATGAATGATTGACTTCTTTGTTTAATCCACGCCTAGTCCTTACACCCTCACTTGGTTCACCTATAATTAATTCTCTTGGATGGTTTTTAGAAAATTCCAAATCTCTAGGGAAAGGGTTTTCTATCTCCAAATTTTGTTCCATATTTTCTTCCAAATTTATTTTATCAATCTTTTGGGAGTTAATCTCATTCTCATCTTCTATAACATTTGACTCTTCCATATTTCCAAATTCATCAAATACAACATGTGTGGTCTCCTCAATTACCAAAGTTCTTCTATTGAATACTCTATAAGATTTTCCAACACTTGATTATCCAACAAAAATTCTTTCATCAGATTTTGGATCAAATTTTTCTAAGGCAGATTTTCCATTGTTATGAATGAACACCTTGCAACCAAAAACATGCAAATGAGGCAAATTAGGTGTTCTTTGTTTTATCAACTCATAGGGTGTTTTATTTAGTTTAGATCTCACATTCACCCTATTCAAAACATAACATGTAGTGCTAACCGCCTCAGACCAAAAATATTTAGGAAGTGAGTATTCTTCCAGCATTGCTCGGGCGGCTTCTAATAATGTTCTGTTTTTATTTTCGACTACCCCATTCTGCTGAGGGGTT
This sequence comes from Dendrobium catenatum, assembly GCF_001605985.2. NCBI lineage: Eukaryota > Viridiplantae > Streptophyta > Magnoliopsida > Asparagales > Orchidaceae > Dendrobium > Dendrobium catenatum. The sequence goes on along the minus strand of NW_021319847.1, from coordinate 36,605 downwards.
CTAGGTGCAGAAAAATTATGATCAATTCCTTTGTCCTTACAAAATTCTTCAAATTTCTCATTCTTAAATTCTGCTCCATGATCACTTTGTATAGAAATAATTTCACACCCTAGATTTCCTTAAATCCAAGTCGAAAAGTTTCTAAATTCCTCAAATGATTTAGTCTTATGAAATATAAATCTAACCCATGTGAATCTTGAGTAATCATCCACAATCACAAATCCGTATACCTTCCCACCTAGACTCGCAGTTCCAACAGGTCCAAAAAGATCCATATGTAAAATCTCTAATGGTTTACTTGTTTTAATATCCTTATTAGACTGAAAAGAAGACTTCACTTGCTTTCCTAATTGACATGCATCACAAAGGTGGTCCTTAGTAAAGTCTAGTTTTGGTATACCTCTCACTAAGTTCTTTTGGGTAATCCTTCTAAAGTTTTTCATGCTAAAATAATAAAGTCTCCTATGACAAAGTCATGACTCATCATATACAGTTTTCAAACAAAAAGAAGATGAGATTGAATATAATTCAAGTCTAGTATATAAACATTATTTACCCTTTTACCATTCAAAACTTCTTTACCATTTAGGCTTAATATGCAGCTAGTAGAAAAAAATTTTACATAATATATTTTATCACATAGCTGGCTTATACTTAACAGGTTATGCTTTAAGCCTTTTACTAATAACACATTCTCAATGTAAAATTTATAAAGATTTCCAATCATACATGATCCAACCACCTTCTTGTGGTGTTATCTCTAAATGTAACCTTGCCTCCACTCCTGACTTCCAGCGATATGAATTGTGCAGTATCTCCAGTCATATGCTTTGAACATCCGCTGTCCAGGTACCATATGCTCTCATGATGTCTTGTGTAAGAGCGATCCTACAAAATTATCAAACGTTAGACCTGGGAACCCTAATAAGTTTGGGTTCTCCTTTTGGCAATTTATAATTAGATGTATGTATGATATGTCTAGGTTTATGCATCTTAGGTCTCCACACCAAATAAGTTTTCATCTTCAAAGTACAGGTGTGAGCTGTATGTCCAAACAATCCACAATTATTAAATTTTACTTTTGAAAATGGTTTCCTAAGTCTTCTATCATTCATCTGTCTATTCAGGGATTGCATAAATTTAGGATATAGATTAGGATTAGTAAAATCTTCAAGTTGAGGGGGTATCCTATTATCCTTGAGAGCTTTTATCGTTAATTTATAAAATGAATGCATATCCTGTAAAATTCAATTTGTATAATTTGATATATAAATCCTACTCTCTGATTCATCTTTAAAGTTTTTAAAATCTTTTTCAAGTTCAGCATAGGATGATTTTAAATTATCATATTTTTTATTCAAGTCATCAAACTCATTAAATAATTTCATGTGGTTGTCATCAATTAAAGCATAATCTTTCCTAAGAATTTCAAATTTCTTTTATAATTCTTCAAACTCTAAACTTACACTAGCATACATTTTCTTATATGCATAATACATGTGTTCAAAAACTTCAAAAAGTTCATCATAGGTTAAATCACATACCTCTTATTGATCTAACTGATCAAGATTATCTTCCATTAAGCATAGATTAGTGACTTCTTCTTCCTTCTCAGTCTCTGATGAATCTGAAGCTAAGTCCGCTAGAAGGCTCTTTGAAACTTTTTCTTGCCCTTCTTTACAATTTGTTTCACCTCTACCTTCTCCTTGCTAGGAGTAGCTTTGAGTTTTGGGCATTCAGTCTTGATATGACCAGGTTTCCTGCACTCATAGAAAATCACATCATTTAAAACTTTGGCCTTTCTATTAAATTTACCTCTATTCCAATGCTAGCGTCTATTTTGCTTGCTCTTCGGAAAGCTTCTGAATTAGTCATCAATGTGATGTCGTCTTCATCCTAAGGTTGTGAGTGTTCACTCTCAGACTCTTCCACATTTAGTGTTATATTCTTCTCCCTTTGTGGTTCGCCTGCATCAATCTTTCTTTGGCTAACTCCTTGCTCATAAGCAATTAGCGAACCAAGAAGATTGTCAATAGAGTAAATATTGAGATCTTTAGACTCTGTAATTGTATTAATTTTAGCATCATAAGCATCAAGCAAACAACGAAGAATCTTGTTAACCATTCTAGAATTCATTAATTCCTTACCCAGTGCATGCAAAGAGGTGACTATTTGTGTGAATTTTATGTACATATCAGAAATGGATTCATTTAGTTTCATGTGAAACAGTTCATAATTATGCAACAAGATATTAAGTCTAGATTGCTTAACCTCATTAGTCCCCTCATAAGTTATACAAAGTCTATTCTATATGTTATTCCACTTTTGCAAGTAGAAACTCGCATGTAGTCTTCTGATTTTAAAGCACAAAAGAAACTATTCAAGCATTTGGCATTTAGTTGTGTTAAGTCACATTCTTCTACTATCCAGTCTGTAACAGGTGTTTAAACTCTAACTCTGTCAACTAGTCTAGTTGGTTTTGTATACCCTTCATGAACTAAGATCCACATACGATAATCAAGTGACTGTAAAAATATAGACATGTGTGTTTTCTAAAAATCAAAAGGTATATTGTCGAGAAGTGGAGGTTTAGTTATAGAGTAAACCTCGGGTGTTTTTCGGTTTCCAAATGTAGACATCTACATTAATCAAAAAGTAGTCTAAACTTATGATTTTGAAACAAAGCTCTGATACCACTTGTTGAAACTCGATCACAATGAATTAGGTTGTTAAACCAAAGCTTATGTCCCAGCGGCTAATCAAGAGGGGGGTGAATTGGTAATTAACAATTACATCCTCTTTTTAATTTTTTAAACTGAAAAATAAACTTTAAAAAGTTTTATATAAATAAATTTTTCAACCACAAATTAGAAACAAAAATCAACAAAATAAAAAGCAACGAAAAATAAAAGACCCAAGATTTATAGTGGTTCGGTCAAACTTGACCTACATTCACTCCCCGGAGGCACCCTCTGAGTATTACACTAATACAACTAGTGACTCTCCTTTAGCACCCACAGCAAGGCGGAGAAGCCTTTACAAAAACTCTTTCCACCACTACTCGGTGTAGTAGAGAGCCGTCGTCCTTTTACACTGTCCCCAGTATTGGCAGAGAATCGTCATCCTTTTACACTCTCTCGGTGTGGGCAGAGAACCCTTCATCCTTTCACACTCTCCTAGTGTGGGCAGAGAACCCTTCGTCCTTTCACACTCTCCTAGTGTGGGCAGAGAACCCTTTATCCTTTCAAACTCTTCTAGTGTGGGCAGAGAACCCATTGGCTGTTCACACTCTCCTAGTGTGGGTAGAGAACCCTTTGACTGATCACACTCTCCAAGTGTCGGCAGAGAATCGAATCTCCTTGACAGATCTTCTTCATAAGAAATCTAGAATGAAGAAAGAAAAAAGTGAAGTAAACACAAATCAAAAGTAAAAATTCTTACCTTTGAACACCAAGTGAAGCCTTCACGCTCTAGTAGTAAGAATCAACCTTCGAACACTCTCTTACACTCTCTCTCCTTGACTCGTCTTTCAATAGACACGAAGATAAGTGGACAAAAAGATTAAGTGGTTGTTTAGTTTGAACTATTTATAGGAAAGACACAAAAAACTGTCCAAAAACTGTAAATTTTCAAGTCAATACGCATTGGATCGTCCCGCACAATCGTGGATCATCCTGCATGATTTTACTTAATTGCGCTGGAAACGAACCTAATATATATGGGTATGAAATGACTTCGTACACACACATCATCTCGTACGAACTAGTTTCGTCCAGTACGAACGGTTATTCCATAGGTCGGTTCCCAAAAACTATAGAATGTTACTCAAATTTCAGATTCGGTTCACTTCATCCGGAGACAAATATGGGAGCCTGGCCACCACTATTTTTGATGATTTTAAATCATCAAAACTATACAAGTTACAAGAGTGTAAAATATGCAACCGTATTTTTCAGATAAAATTCCCATATTTTAAGACTTACATCATTTAGTAGGATTAAAATCCAGGTTGTTGTCAGTGGAGCCTGGCCACCACTATTTTTTTGCAGACCCTTGGTTATACTTATATGACACTTTCCTATATGTTACTTTACTGTGATTCTATGAATTTATATTGATGTATTTACATTATTTAAATAATAGAAATTGCATGCTTTTTCTAGGTTTCTTTTCTTGCACGTACTTTGCCTGATTTACACTAGGCTCTCTAGGATAAAATTATTTTTCTACTCATAACCAAATTCTTAAACTTTAAGAATTAAATAACATAGAAACCTAACGACATAGGAAACTGCCAAAATTGTCTGGGGTCACATGTATTGTTGCAAATCTGATTTCATTAAATAGAATTTTAATGATAACAAATACTTCTGTTTTTCTATGATTGCCTTGCCTACTAACATTTCAGATCCACAAGATTAAAACTATAATTTGAACTAGCTCAAGACTAGGTCTGAGTCAATTTGTAGTCTTTTCCTTTTCTTGAGTCAATAATAAACAAAGTGGTTCCTGATGGTAAGTAACCTCACACACACACACTTAGGTTAAAATTTCTAACTATTTTTAGAGTTTACTATTTTTGGTCACATTGTCCAGGATGATCCATAAACTAGCCTGGACGATCAGTTAAAAATAGAAATCTTAATTAGGGCATCCTAGTTAATGCAACCGTCATTAAGTGCATCATCAAGGATGATAGTTGTATTGGTCGGGATGATGGGCTCAAATTAGAAAGAATCAGCCGCCAAATTTATTTTGGTAGCTTTTATTTTTGGACATCATCCAGGACAATATCCTGAATGATGAAGTATAATTATGCCTAAATTAATTTAGTAATTAAGAAAAGTAATTAATATTTGATTGCTCTATTATATCATCCTGGATGATCTCAGGATCAGCCAGGATAATCAATTCAAAAACCTTAGTTATTCATGGATGATTAAACATCGACTAACTTCTATTCAGGGCGATGCTCTGGACGATATGCACTGAATTAAACTAATCATCTAGGATGATCGTAAGATTAGCCTAGACGATCAGGTTATTTTTTCATTATCTAGACATCCATTTTGGATGATGTTTTGGACAATATTCAATGACTTGTACTAATCATACAGGATGATATCTTATCATCTGGGATGATATGAACAAAAACCTTCTAATCATCCCAAATCATCCTAGCTGATTGAGCTTAATTTGTACTGATCATAGAGGATGATATTTATATCATCTTGAATGATAATGTCAGTTTGTTGCGATTAAGAGCTATTATGAAGCTCTTCTATTTAAGACCTCTTATTCTACCCAAGAGATCATCTTTTGCTGCTCTCTTGACCTAAGAGAGCCTAGAGGAGAGGGAGAGAAAGGGAGAGAGAGAGAGAGAATCTTATGAGGGGGAGTTTATGAGGGGTTTCATAAAGGTTAATCTAAGAAAGGATCTAAGTTGTCTTCTCTAATCGTCATCCTTAGTCCTTGGAGGTTCGAGAGAGATCTACTTCAGAAATCAATCAAGGTTCTCTACGTGCTTCAAAAGAAAGCAAAAGGAGTTGGATTCTCTACCTCATCAGTGTTGGTGGAGAAGAGGTTTATAAAGGCATCTCCGCCTTATTGTGGGAGAAAAATGAGAGTCATTGAGTTTAGTGCAATACATAGAGGGTACCTCCGGTGAGTGGACATAGGTCGAGTTGACCGAACCATTATAAATTTTTATGTTCTTTATTACTACTTTATCCTCATTTAATTTTTGCACTTTTATTTTCTTTGTGGTAAACTTTGGTTTGAATTTATGTTTTGGTTAAGAAATTTTTTTAAATACCAATTTACCCCCCCCCCCTCTTGGTTTGCCTTGGGATAGTTCATAAGAGCTTAATATCTCTAACAAACTTTCAAGTGATATCAGAGTGGGATTCATAAAATTTAGTTTTTGAAAACTTCTGAATTTTGATCCATGGCTAACTCTGATAATCATAATACTACAGAAGGGTATTCTTTTACCCGACCACCTTTGTTTGACAATATTCCTTTTGATTTTTAGAAAACTTGCATGTCTATGTTTTTACAATCGATTGACTATCGCATGTGGATGCTTGTTAAAGATGGTTATATACCTCCGGCTGGTAAAATTAATGGCGTAACTATTCCACTTTCTTTCACTGAATGAACTCTTGATGATAGGGATTTAGCAAAACTTAATATGAAATGTTTAAACTTTTTTTTTTGTACTTTAAAATTTGAAGATTAGTGCATGTTTCAACTTATGCTACTGGTAAAGAAATTTGGGATAAATTGTGTATCACTTATGAAGGAACCAAAGAAGTCAAACAATCAAGGATGAATTTTTATTGCATTATTATGAACTTTTTTGTAAGAAACTTAATGAGTCAATTTCTGATATGTATATTAGATTTACTTAAATTTTCACCTCACTTCATACTTTAGGAAGAGAATGCACAAATTATGAAAAGTTAAATAAAATTTTGAGATATTTGCCTTCTTTTTTGAATGCTAAAATGACTGTAATTTTTGAATTTAAAGATTTGAATACCTATTTGATTGATAACTTACTTGGATCACTCATTACTTACGAGCAAAAGGTGAATCAAAGAAACCTTGATGTAGGTGAGAAAAAGAATGAGAAAACTATGGTGCTAAAGGCCAACGACAGGGCATTGACTCTTCCAGGTCTGAAAGCGATGATGTTGTCTTAATCACGAGGTAATTCAAAAGCTTTCTAAGGAAGAAGCATAAGAACCATTAAAAATGGAATAAAGGTAAGGGTAACAAAAATTTTAAGAATTCTAATGATATGATCTATTTTGAATACAGGAACCCGGGACACATTAAAGCTGATTGTCTTACACTTAAAGCTCACTCAAGCAAGGAGAAGGGTGAGGAGAAACCCAAGTTTAAAAAGGATAAGAAGATGTTCTAAAAAGTGTTATGGGCAGATTTTGCATCGTACTCCTCTGAGATTGAAGCTGAAGAGGAGGTAACAAACTTATGCTTGATGGCTGATGATCATCTTGGTAAAAAAGAAGAGGTATGTTAACTAACCTATAAGCAACTACTTAAACTTTATAAAAAAATTCATGTATCATATAGAAAACTTAATATATCATATTCTAGTTTGAAATTAGAGTTTTTAAATTTGTAAAAAGGGCATGAAATTTTACTTAAAGATCACTCTACAATCAATAGTAATCACATGTCACTATTTGATGAGTTTGATGCATTAAACAAAAAGCAAATTGAATTATTTAATGCACATGATTTCTTGAAGTCATCTCATGTTGAGTTAGAAAGAGAGTTTAAGAAATTAGAGAATCTCAAAGCTTTTGAGAAATAATAAATCAATATTACATGCATCATATAACTTTAAAAGGAACCATCAAGACCCGAGTATATTAGTAAATCCTTTTCCTGGTGTTAGATATTTTTCATGTGGCATGTTAGGACATATCTCACACACTTGCACTATTCCTCATAGTACACATTAGGTTTGGAGACCTAAATTATATGATTCACAGCATAACATACATGTATTGCAATCTTCTTTCCATAAGAAGGGACCCAAACATGTTTGAGTTCCTAAGTATGATGTTTGATGATTTTATAGGATTGCTCTCACAAAAGGCCTCATGAGAGTATATAGTACCTAGACAGCGGATGCTCATGACACATGACTGGAGATGCTAACCAATTCATTTTACTGGAGGCCAGGGCTGGAGGTAAGGTTACTCTTGGAGATAACATCACCAGCAAAGTGGTGGGCGCAGGTATAATTGGAAATTCCAATAGCCTTTTGATTTAAAATGTTTTGCTTGTAAATAGACAGAACACAACTTACTTAGCATTAATTAGCTTTATAATAAAGGTTTTTTCATAAATTTTTGGGCAAATACTTATATTATAAGCCTAAATAATAACACTATTTTGTAGGAAAAGTTGATCAATAATGTTTACATGCTTGACTTAAATAAAATTGAATGTGCTGCTTCATTTTTCTTAAAAATTATTTTTGTTGATTCATGATTGTGGCACAGGAGATTATGTCATGCCAGTATGAAAACCCTTAGGAGAGTGACCCAAAAAGACCAAGTTAGAGGTGTCCCCAAGCTTAAATTCTCCAAAGACCACCTTTGTGATGTATCCCAACTAGGGAAGCAAGTCCAATTTTCTTTTCACTCCATTAAGGATATTAGCACCTCTAGACCTTTAAAAATCCTTCACATGGATTTGTTTGGACCCATTAGCACTGCTAAGTTAGGGGGGAAAGTCTATGATTTTGTGATTTTTTATGATTACTCGAGGTTTACTTGGATTAGATTTCTATCACATAAAAATAAGTCTTTTGATGAGTTTAGATTCTTCTTCACTTAGATTAAGAAAAAGTTAGGTTATGAGATTTTGACCATTCATAGTGACTAGAGGGGAGAGTTTAAAAATGAGAGATTTGGAGACTTCTGTGAGGATTAGGGGATTAGTCACAACTTTTTAGCTCATATGACCCCTCAGCAGAACGTGGTAGCTAAAAGGAAAATATGGACCTTAGTAGAAGCCGCTAGAGCCATGCTTGCTAAGTATTCACTTCCAAGGTACTTTTGGGATGAAGCAATTAATACATATTGTTATGTATTGAATAGGATAAATGTTAGAGCCAAACTTAATAAGACACCTTATGAGATCCTTAAGGGTAGGACACCCAACCTTTCCCACCTCCATATCTTTGGCTGTAAGGTTTTTATTCTTAATAATGGAAAGTCACACTTAGGAAAATTTGACCCAAAATCTTATAAAGGAGTGTTCTTAGGATATTCAAGTGTAGGAAAATTCTTTAGGGTGTTTAATAAGAGAACATTGGAGGCAGAGGAGACTACTCGTGTAGTGTTTGATGAATCTGATCCTAAGAAGTCTAGAGATGAGGATGAAGATGGAGTTGGAGAGATTACCATAGGAGTTGAAAATTTGGAGAAGAGGGTAGAGCCCCAAAATACTGAAGGAGTAGGTGAGATTACCCAAGAAGTAGAAAATACAAATATGGAGGAAAGGGTTGAACCTACACACATATTGCCTAGAGATTGGAGTTTTTCTTCAAGTCATCCTAAAAAACTGATCATAGGAGACCCTTCTAAAGGTGTTAGGACTAGGCATGGACTTAGGAAGGAAGTGAACCACTATGTCTTTATCTCAATGATTGAACCCACCAATAGCAATCAAGCCCTTTCTGATGAGTTTTGAATCTTACTTATGCAAGAGGAATTAAACTAATTTGTTAGGAATGATATTTGGGATCTTGTTGAAAGGCCAAAGGGATAAAGTGTAGTTGGAACCAAATGGGTCTTTAAGAATAAAATGAATGATTTTGGTGTGGTGGTTATGAATAAGGCAAGATGTGTGGCTAATGGGTAAAACCAAATAGAAGGGATTGATTTTGAGGAGACATTTGCCCATGTATCTAGATTGGAAGCCATTAGAGTGCTACTAGTCTTTTCCTGTTATAAGAGATTTAAGCATTTTCAAATGGACGTTAAGAGTCTCTTTTTAAATGGGGTAATAAAAGAGGATGTGTTTGTAGAGCAACCTCCAGGTTTTGGGAGTTCTCAATTTCTAAATCATGTTTTCAAATTAAAAAAGGCCTTATATGGATTAAAGTAGTCACCTAGAGCATGGTATGAGAGGCTTAGCACTTTCTTAAAAGGGAGGGAGTTTGTTAAGGGCAGCGTAGACACCACCCTTTTTCTGAGGAAAGTAGGAGATGAATTACTCATTATTCAGATCTATGTTGATGATATACATTTTGGATCTTCTAATAAAAGGCCATGATTTTTTTAAAATAATGCGTAGGGAATTAGAGATGAGTATGATGGGAGAGTTATCCTACTTTTTGGGGTTTAGCATAAGACAACTGGATGATGGAACCTTTCTAAATCAATTAAAGCACATAAAGGACAACTTGAAGAAATATGAAATGGATAAAGCTAAGCCAATTAATATTCCCATGATCTCCAGTGTTCAGTTGGACAAGGACTTAATTGGAAAATCAGTTGATCAAAAGAAGTAGAGAGGGATGATTAGATCTTTACTTTACCTGACTGCTAGCTGACCTGATATAATATTTAATATTTGTCTATGTGCTAGATTTCAAGCAGATCCTAAAGAAACCCACCTAACTACAAATAAGAGAATTCTTAGATATCTCTTAGGGACCTAAAACTTAAGAATCTTGTATCCTAGGCATAACACTTCTTTTGAGATTATTAGATATTCTAATTTTGATTTTGTAGGGTGTAAGGAGGATAGAAAGAGCACTTATAGAACTTGCCAATTCATGGGACAGTCTTTAGTCTCCTGGTCTAGTAAAAATCAAAACTCAATTACATTTTTTACTGCTGAAGCTGAGTACATTATTTTAGGGAGTTATATGGCCCAAGTCATTTGGTTGAAGCAATAAATTTTTAATTTAGGATTACCTGTAGGCATAATTTTGATCCTTTGTGATAACACTAGTGCAATTTGCATTTTTAAGAAACCTATCCGACATTCAAGGACCAAATACATAGACATAAGGCATCACTTTATTAGAGATCATGTAACTAAATGAGACATTGAGTTTCACCATATGGCAACTAAGAATCAACTGGCTGATATCTTTACTAAATCACTAGCTTTTGACACTTTCAGCATTTTAAAGATCAGATTGGGTGTGATTGCTGATTTCTGATTTTTTATCTATTGTTTGTTGTTTTCTTTTTGTTATTTTTTTTATTTGTTTTACTTTTCATCTATTTCACTTATATTGATTTAATTTTTTTATCATTATTTTATTTTTCTTTTAGCCATTACTAAATTGATATCTTATGCCTTATTTTTGTTTTTAAAAATTTGTAATCAATGCATGATATCTCTAAATCACTTAAAGGGAGGAAACACCATTGATTGTTTACTTTTCGTCCAACTTCTTTTTAGTGGTTTAATTTTCTTCTTAAAAAAAGTCTATAAAAAATTAACAACTAGACTTTATGATTGAGATCTTTTTAATCTTGTTATAGTAATCTATCTTATATACATAATATTCAAAGTTTTTATATTACCTTCAAATTTTTTGAAATCTTATTGTTGTATTTTCTATTTGTGATCCATTCGTCCTTTTATTAGACAGTGAGTTTTTCTTCTCTAATATCTGGAAGATATAATCACAACTGATAATATTTAAGAATTTTTAAAAAGGGATCTAGCTTATAAAAAATAAATAAATAAAAGTGGCTAGTAATGCCAAATCAAAAGATACGCAATAATGTCAAATTAAAATATATATATATATATACACAAAGTGTATCAAAAATCAAAAAATACGCAAAGAGCGACAATGGGTGAATCAAAGAAATATTGATGCAGGTGAAAAAAAGAAGGAAAAAACTATAGCACTAAAGGCCAATGAAACAAAATTCTTCCAGGTCTGAAAGAGATGATGTTACCTTCATCACTAGGCAGTTCAAAAAGTTTCTAAGGAAGAATCACAATTATCATCAGAAATGGAAAAAAGGTAAGGATAGCAAAAACTATAAAAATTATTTTGATATTATCTATTTTGAATGCAGGAAACCTTGACATGTCAAGGTTGATTGTCCTACACTTAAGGATCACTTAAGCAAAGAGAAGGATGAGGAGAAATCTAAGTTCATGAATGATAAGAAGCAATTCCAAAAGGCATTCTTGGCTGAGTCTGCATCTGACTCCTCTAAAACTGAGGCAGAGGAGGAAACCACAAACTTGTTCTTAATGGATAATGATCATCTTGAATAGACTGACTAAGAAGAGATATGCCAACCAACTTATGATCAACCACTTGAAAAATGTGAGAAAATTCATGCATCATATAGAAAACTTAAGAAAACACATGCTAGTTTGAAATTGGAGTTTTTGAATTTACAAAAAAAGCATAAAGTCTTGATTAAAGATCACCTCCAAATTAATAACAATCACATGTCTTTACTTGATGAGTTTGATGAATTAAATAAAAAGCACTCTGAGTTAGTTACTAAGCATGATTCATTGAAAGCATCCTTCTCCTCACTTGAATCTGATTATAAGACATACATTAATAATTGTGATCATAGGGAGCACAATTTGAGAGTTGATAATACAACTTTAGAAAGTGCTAACTTGAGGTTTAAAGCTGAATTGAATGCACTTAAGAAAAATAGGATGACACCCACACTTGATCTTAAGCCAAAACCTAGGAAGAGGCATTATAACCCAAATAAATTAATAAATCCTTTTCCTGATGTTAGATGTTTCTCATGTGGCATGCTATGGCTCATCTCACACACTTGCACTATTCACCATAGATGCATTGGGTGTGGAGACCAAAATTACAGGTTTCACAGCATAACACAAATGCATTGCATTCTTCTTTCATAAGAGAGGACTCAAACCTGTTTGGGTTCTTAAATCTAATGTTTGATGATTTTGCAGGTTTGCAATCACAAAAGGCCTTGTGAGAGAATGTGATAATTGGAAAATGGAGGCTCATGGCTCATAATTACATAAACTTGCTGCTTAATAAAATTATGAATTACATGCTTCTACTTTGCTGATTGTTGTTACTTCTTATGTTAGCTTTTCATGTTTGTTGTTATAGTTATTTTTACTTTGGGTTCTTTTTGCTTTATGATATTTTGCCGTGTTTTTTTTTTTTTTTTTTTTTTTGCCGTTTTTTTTTTTTTTTTTTTTTGAAAATTTGTAGTCAAGGTTTGATATCTCTAAATCAGTTAAAGAGGGAAACACTGTTGATTGTTTCCTTTTTCTCTAATTTCCTTTAGTGGTGTAATTTTCTTTTCCAAATAAAAGTCCGTCTCAAATCAACAACTGGACTATGCAATTAAGATCTTTTTCAATCATGCTATAGTTATCTATCTTTTATATATAATGTTCAAAGTCTTTATTTTACCTTCAAATTTTTTGAAATCTTGCTATTGTATTTATCATATGATTTCTTATTCTATTTTGTGATTCATTCTTCCTTATATTAGAGAGTGATTTTTTCTTCTTTAATATCTGTAAGATATAATCATAACTATGAGTATTTAAGAATTTTGGAAAAGGGACCTAGCTTAAATAATTAAATGAAAAAAAAAAGTAGCCAATGATGTCAAAACCAAAAGATGCGCAATATCGCCAAATTGAATACACACACATACACAAAATATATCAAAAATCAAAAGATGCGCAAAGAGTGCCAATCAAATTGACAAGAGGCATAAAAAGAGCCCATCGAAAGCAAGCTCCTACCCTTTTAAAATTTTTAAACCTTAGAAGAATTCATGTGTCACTTGATATTTTTTAAAGGCTTGATTTCAGAATTCTTGATCGTAACTAATTACTTTGATATATTATTTTTTAAAATATTTTTTTTAAACCAAGTTTTGAATGGATTTCTTTTTCTTATCCAATTGATTTTTCTAATTTAGATCTTTGATTTCAAAAGGAGTTTTGCCCTGGGAGAAGTCTGAGTTAGGGATACTAGGATTGATTGTGTTATTGATTTTTTGGAATTTTGATGTTATTAACTCATTGACTTACAAGTCTTTAAAATCAATCACATGGAGACTATGTCATATTCATGCCTTGAAAAAAAATCATTTGATTTTGTTCGTTTTTATGTCTTTTTCATATCTTATTTTTATCAATTTCAGTTAATTTTAATATTTTTGGGCCTTAATTGATCATCTCCATCCCTCCTCTATTTTAAACTTTTTCTCACATCATCCTGGACGATCGGTTCAATTCACTTCTAAAATTCAATCTATTGTCTATTCTTACCTTTCTGCTCTTTATCATCCTGGATGAAGCATTATCATCCTGGATGATCTGACCGTCTTCTACTTCAATCATCTTTGATCATCCTGGATGATCATCTTTTATCCTGGATGATACTCTTACTCTTTGCTCAATTGTTGGAAATCATCCTGTACGATCCACCTATTCGTCCTGGATGATACACGTGGAAATACGTTTAAAAGCCTTAAATTCTATCGGTTCGATACATTTTTGATGATCATCCTAGACGATCAACCTGTTTATCCTAGACGATCCACGTCACAATGCATTTAAACATTTAAAATTTGGTCGATATGATCCATTATTGTTCATCATCCTAGATGATCCACATAATCATCCTAGACGATATTCTTTTTTAACAGTCATCCGGATTATTGCCTCAGGATGATCGCCTGTGTCTTATCGTCTTGGATGATATCTAATCATCCCGGACAATATGACCACCTTTTTTGACCAATCGTCCAGCCGCAATTATTGCGCCGGATCGCCCCAGATGATTCTGTGATCGTCCTGGACGATTCGGCCAATTCTTTCAATTTTGAGAGTTCTAGCCGGTTTTTCTCACATTCTATTCTTCTACTAGCTTTATCCTTCCTATTATATTTCTATTCTTGATAATGGCAGGAGGAAAGCAATCCTGCCACCCTTTTAGGAGTTCCTCGAGGGCGACTCTTAACACTCACTTTACTGAGGAGGGTAATCAAGCCGCCTACCAAAGATACAACATGATCGGAATCACTATCTCTTGGTCTGTCAATCCAAATATCATCTCATATCCAATACTAGATCTGTTTTCTCACACCTCCTTGTGTTTTCTCCTTACTCTCACTGTCCCCTTCATCTCTGAACTTTTGTTTGAATTTTTTGCTAGCCTTTGCATTAACTCTTCTTTTACTTCACTCAGGTCCTATATGAATCAACGCCCTGTCAAAATTATGTATCAGGACTGCACCAAATTTTTACAACTTTCCACCACAGGGGATAAACTTCACACCCTGTGTTCTGACCTTGACTTTGATTGTGCTCCAGCCAACCACTTTTATCAAAATTCCTATGCTCACTTTCGTATTGGCGAGACTAGCAGCTTACTCAAAGATGCTAGAACTATCTAGCATATCCTTCGCATATCCATAATTCCAAAAGCTGGTGTTCACGTCCATATCACTCCTCTTCTCTCGATCACCACCTTTTACATCTTGGCCCGTCATGAATTTAATGCTACTGATTTAATTTTTTGCTACATTGAACATCTGACCACTATTTGTGACCCAGGCCATAGGAGGAAACCAAATATAGCCCTAGGACATATCATTGACTATGTCTTAGAATCTAAATATAACCTCCAATGTCCTGCTCATCCAAATTTCTAGCCAACCTTCTCCTCCAACCTTATCTCCACCCAAGCCACGAGGAAGCCGAGGGAGCTGAGGAGGAGGAGGAGGCTCCACCACTTATTCCTATACCTGCTCCACTTCGCCAGCACTCTCAGCTAGATGAGCTGGTCGATCATTTCAACCAGTGGGAGGCACGATTCAAGACTTTCGTTGCTGCACAAAAGAAGTAACCTACTGAGGACTTAGCCCATTTTAAGTATCAACATCCTGAGGACTTAGCACGCTTTGACACCTATATTGTACACCACTAGTAGCAGTATGACCAGGACATGGCCTGGTTTGGAGCACAATTTTCCACTCTGTTTAGCTACTTTCATCATCCACCACCACCACCTCCTCCTTCGAATGATCAGGACCCATCTTTCTTTTAGTGTGTTTTTGTGATATTATTTTTCTTATTTTTTTCCTTTTATGTTAGACAATTTTTGTTTTCCTCCTCCTTTTTGTTAAGTCAAAAGGGGGGATAGATGTACTAGTTTGTACTATTCTAGTTTATTTTTGTTGTTCTAGTTTATTATGTTATGTTTATGTTGATTAGTTGAACAACTGTGTTTATTTTCTTACTCGTTTCCTTTAAAACTACTTTGACTATTTCAATTAATTTTTGTATTTGACATCATCAAAAAGGGGTAGATTGTTGCGTATATATTCTCAGAAATAGAATTTTAATGATAGCAAACACTTATGTTTGTCATGCCTTGCCTTCTAACATTTCAGGTCCATAAGATCAAAATTGCAAGTTGAACCAGCTCGAGAATGGGTAGACTAGGTCAGAGTAAGTTTATAAAATTCTTTTCCCTTTCTTGTGTCTATTGTAAATAATGTAGTTCTTGATGCTAAGTAACCTTGCACACACACACTTGGGGGAATTTTTCTGTCTGATTTAGAGTTCTCTATTTTGAGTATATTGTCCAAGATGATCCAAATATCGTTATGGATGATCAATTAAAAATAGAAATCCTAATTAGGGCATCCTTATTAAGGAAGCCATCATTAAGCTTATCATCCTGAATGATATGCTTAAATAAGAAAAAATCAGCCGCCAGAACTATTTAGGTATTATTTATTTTTGGACATCATCGAGGACATCATACTGGATGATGCACACAATTATGCCTAAATTAATATGGTAATTAAGGAAAGCAATTAAGGCTTGATTGATATGATTACATCATCCTGAATGATCGTAGGATTGTTTGGGATGATCAGTTCAAAATACCTTAGTTGTTCCTGGACAATCAACATCGGATAGCTCCTATTCAGTGTGATGCTCTAGATGATTTTTATGGATTTGAACTAATCATCTAGAACGATCGTGAGATCGGCATGAACGATATTTACCAATTTGTACTAATCATATAAGATGATTTTATTTCATCCTAGATGATATGAACAAAATTTATATGATCATCTCAGATCGTTCTGGCTGATTAAGCTTAAATTGCACTGATCATCCATGACGATATGTATATCATCCTGGATGATAAAGTCATATCCTTGCAATTAATGAGCTATTTTGAAGCTCTTCTATTTTAGATCACTTATTTTACCCTTTAGAACATCTTTTGTTGATGTCTTAACCTGAGAGAGCCTAGTAGAGAGGGAGACAGAGGGAGAGAGAGAGAGAGAGAGAGAGAGAGAGAGAGAGAGAGAGAGAAGATCTTGTGAGGGGGAGTTTGTGAGAGGGTTTCACAAAGGTTGTTTCATACTTTGATCCACATCTTATTCTTCCATCATAGTCCCTTGTCTTTGGAGGGTTGAGAGAGGTTCACTTCAGCAATCGATCAAGGTTCTCTACCAGCTTCAGGAGGAAGCAAAAGGAGTTGGGTTCTCTGCCTCACCGGTGTTGGTGGAAAGGGGTTTTGTAAAGGCTTATCCACCTTGCTGTGGGAGCAAAAGGAGATTCACTGAGTTTTAATGCAATACTCGGAGGGCGCCTTTGAGGAGTGGACGTATGTCGTCTTTACCGAACCACTATAAATCTGTGTTCTTTTCTACTGTTTCTTCTGCATTTAATTTCTGCACTTTGATTATTATTATGGTGAATTTTGATTAAAGTTTTATGTTTTATTTGTTTGAAAGATTTTTAAAATACCAATTCACCCCACTCTTGGCTAGCCTCAGGCTAGTTCATAAGGGCTTAACATCCCTAACGAACTTTCAATTCTTTCCTATCCTGACTTAGATCTGTTTGATCACACTACTCTTATTTTCCTCCTTACTCTTACTATTCCATTTAATTCAGAGTTACTATTTAAGTTCTTCTCTAGCCTTCGCATTAATTCCTCTTTCACCACCCTTCAGTCTTATGTGAAAAGAAGACATGTAAAAATCACTTATCAGGATTGTCAAGAGCTCCTACAATTGTCTACCATAGGAGACAAACTCCACACCCTGTGTTCAGATCTTGACTATGAATGGGCTCCAGCCAACCACTTTCTAAGAAACACTAATGCTTCATTTATTGTTAGAGAATCTAGCAACTTACTCAAAGATGCTAGGACAATCCAACATGTCCTTCGCACCTCTATTCTTCCAAAAGATGGTGATCGCGTTCATATCACTCCACTCATTTCAATCACCACTTTTTACATTTTGGCCCATCGTGAATTTAATGCCTCTGATTTAATTTTTTGATACATTGAACATCTGACTAGTATTCAAGATCTAGGACATAGGAGGAAGCCCAATCTTTCCCTAGGACATATCATAGCATATGTCCTAGAATCCAAATACAATATCCAATATCCTGTCCCTAGGAGGAGTAGTTATACTATTTGTTCTATTATGTTTTATGTTGAATAGTTAAATGTTTGTTTCTAAACACTATTTCCATTAAACTGCTTTGAACTACTTTAATTATTTTTGAATTTGCCATCATAATAAAGGGGAGATTGTTGCAAATCTAATTTCAAAAAATAGAATTTTGATGATAACAAATACTTCTATTTCTCTACAATTGTCTTGCCTACTAACATTTCAGGTACACAAGATCAAAACTGCTATTTGAACCAGCTCAAGATTGGATAGACTAGGTCTGAGTCAGTTTGTAATCTTTTCCTTTTCTTAAATAAATTATAAATCAAGTGGTTCATGAAGCTAAGTAAGCTTGCATACACACACTTGGGAGATACTTTCTGACTATTTTTAGAGTTTACTATTTTTGGTCACATATTCTAGGACGATCCATAAATCAACCTAGACGATTAGTTAAAAATAGAAACCCTAATTAGGGCATCTTTGTTAAGGAAGTCGTTATTAAGCGCATCGTCCTGGACAATATTTATATTGGCCGGGATGATAGGCTCAAATAAAAAAGAATTAGCTGCCATATTTATTTAGGTAGCTTTTATTTTTGGACACCATCCAGGATATCATCCTATACTATGATGTATAATTATTCCTAAACTAATCTGGTAATTAAGGAAAGATTGCCAGGGATAATTAGTTCAAAAACCTGGATGATATCAAGATCGACCGGGACAATTAGTTAAGGTTTAATTACTCGATCATATCATCCTGGATGATCTCAAGATTGCCCGGACAATTAGTTCAAAAACCTTAGTTTTTCTTGGACGATCAAACATCAACCAGCTTCTATTCATGGCGATGCTCTGGATGATATGCATTGAATTAAACTAATTATCCAGGACAGTCGCAAGATCGGCCTGGACAATCAGGTTATTTTTCTATCATCCAGACATCTATTAAGGGCGATGTTCTTGATGATATTAAATGACTTGTATTAATCATATAGGACGATATCCTTTTGTCTGGGATGATATGAATAAAAACCTTCCGATCATCTCAAATCGTCCTAGTTGATTGATCATAATTTTTACTGATTGTACAAGATGATATTTATATTAACCTGGATGATAATGCTGGTTAGTTGTAATTAAGATCTATTCCAAAGCTCTTCTATTTAAGACCTCTTATTCTACCTAAGAGATAATCTTTTGCTATTGTCTTGACCTGAGAGAGCTTAAAGGAGAGGGAGAGAAAGGGAGAGAGAGAGGATCTTGTGAGGGGGAGTTTATGAGGGGTTTCATAATGGTTTCTCCATGCAAGGATCCAAGTCATCTTCTCCAATTATCATCGCTAGTCGTTGGAGGTTTGAGAGAGATCTACATCAGTAATTGATCAAGGTTCTCTGCCTGGTTTAGGAGGAGGAAAAAGGAGTCAGGTTCTCTGCCTCACTGGTGTTGGTGGAAAGGAGGTTTATAAAAGCTTCTCCTCCTTACTGTGGGAGCAAAAAGTGAGTCACTGAGTTTAGTGCAATACTCGGAGGGCGCCTATAGGGAGTGGAAGTATATCGAGTTGACCGAACTACTATAAATTTCTATGTTCTTTATTACTACTTTTTTTGCATTTAATTTTCGCACTTTGATTTTCTTTATGGAGAACTTTGGTTTGAATTTTTATTTTTATTGAGAAATTTTTTTAAATATCAATTCACCCTCCTCCCTCTCTTAGTTAGCCTTGGACTAGTTCATAAGGGATTAACATCCCTAACAAAATTTCATACATATTAATGCATCATTCTTTCTCCTTGTTATGAGACATTTCTCTGCCTAGGGGTAGAGTCCAGATAATCTGACCTACGAGGATAAGGTGCTAGACCTAGGCAAGTCTAGTATCCTTATAAAAATTATTTTTATATAAGCCTTTTTTTTAATCTTATGTATGCATGATTTGGACATTTTAACTAGCATGCATTACATTAGAAACTCACTAAATTAAAATTTAATTGCATTAGCTCTAGAAGCATTCACCCAACATAAGTCTAAGGCTAATTAGGAATTTCTCTAGATGTAGGCCCTACTTCAAAAATAATGAAACTACTTACCCATCTTTCATAAAGACTGGACAACATAAATTTTATGTGCCTAGGTGGTTAGCTGGCATCCCTTTTTAAATAGGATATAAGCCCAGGTGCATTAGCTACGATACAGGTATTAGTGTTGGGTATAACACTAACCCTATATTTGATCTAGGATTCGAGGCTACTACACTGGGAGTCTCATAGTATGCCTAAATAGTGTGTAAGTTCCTTCTCTTTAGGGATTATAAATCTTGTTTATTCGTGTCACATGGATGACACCACTTTCATCTTCTCCCTCTGTATGCTTTGAGTGATTGATTTATTTTCTCTACTTTCTAAATGCCTTAGTCCCTCCGGATGTCAGTATGAGCCACGCATGTTGACTCAGTTATTTGAGCCCCTTTCTTTTCCTTTTGAGTAGGAACTTTCTAGCCTCCCTTTTGTGTGCCAATCTCCTTTCCGGGAAGAATAATATCAAATCCTTAATCAAGAGTTCTCTCGGGCCCTAGGCTCGAGATATAATTAATCACAGGGGCTTGCACCCATAAGAAATGGAACTCCACCATCAAATAAACCCCACTTGAGCAGATATATTAGGTGGGGGGAATTCGTTGTTATGATTAGGTCTTATATATCACTACCCATAAGGGTGCGCTAGCGAGAGTCACTATCATCAATGTTTTGTTGTATATGCGATCTAATCTGCCCTTCTATTGGCCCATTTATGAGGAGAGGAGAGGCCTGCAATCATCTTTATCCCTCGAGGTGGCTTGGTCGTATATCCCTTTACACTTTACAGATGAGCTATGTCATTTCGGAGGTCCACAAGTTTTTGGAAACAATAGTGGGACCCATTTCTCTCTCCATCTTTGGATCCTATATTACTTTTTCTTATGTGTACTCTATAATTGGCACAACATAGATTAGGTTCATGCTACTCTTAGTAAGGATCCCTTTTTTAGTTAGGTTTCCTGCTTAATTAGGGTTTTTCCCTAGCTATGGTCCCTTTCTTTCTAGCCTTCCAAGTCATTCCGTACCTTATTAAATTTTTTTTATCATTTATAACTAATCTTTTTAATTCTCTATTCTTTTGGTAGCAGTTCCATTGCTTCATGCATTTCTTTGTGATTTTTTTCTTAGGCTCGGACGCATAGATGACTCTCCCAAAGTCCGTGCTGGATTGTCCCCCTGCTGGAGAAATCACTTTTGATTCCTTCACTGACTCGACCTTCATCACTCTTGGCGGGCTGACCCTAGCTGAGGCTGTCTCATTCTCTCATCCCTTGAGGAGAGGACACACAGCCATGCAACTTTTTGAATGATCAGTGGCTCGACGGACAACCCGGGCACCTACTCATCCTGCTCCCCTTTTTGTGCAGCCAGTGCGCCCTATGGTTATGCAGCTAGTGCCTAGACCACTTCTAGTTCCTCCTACTCATCCAGTTGTTATAAAACCAATACATATTGCACCTATTATGTGAGCTGCTTTGGTCCCTCAGCGCTAGTATCCAGTTATTGTTACTTCTATTATTCCAGCGAAGGCAGCTCGAGTTCGGGTTTTTCCACCTTTTTCCTCTAGAAAGACGGATGCCCAGACTGAGGATCCTTTGCCCTCTGCTCATCAGCTTCTGTGTTCACTGAGCTCTCTCTCCCTGAGACCGCTAGGCAGGCCCCGACACTTCCTATAGTTCCTGTTCCCTCGGTCACCCAGGTAGTGGGTTCAGATGTTCCTTCCTCCTCAACCTCTAACCTTGGGAGAAGGGCCGAGAGGAATTGAAATAGGAGAATATATTTGGCTGCATCTGAGATAGATAAACTGAGGATGGTAGAGGCAGTGGCTCACTATGAGCCTGTTTAGAGGAGAGTAGTCCCAATGTATCGAGAGCCACGATCGGTGTCAGTAACTCCTATCCTAGTAGTTATAGTTGCCCCTGAGGTAGAAGCAGTTCAGGGAGGGCGCTTCTCTCCAATGACACATAGTGGCAATGAGGATGATTTTGCTCATTTTGTGGTGACCCCTCCTATTTCTACTACTTTACCCCAAGCTAGTTTCCCCAGGGAGGACATTGTCCGTACCCTCTCTCTGACGATTTAGAGTATCATCCGCCAAGCATCTGGTCGAGTGCCTATCAATCAAGAGAGGTTACTCTGGTAGATCTCTCAGGCATCCTTTCAGTTATAATGATAGACCTTAAGACAGTGGTATAGGTGGCAGAGAGGATTGCCACCTAGGCAGACAGTTAGTTCAATTCTGGCAGTCCAACCACAGACAGTTACTCTTGGAGGTGGATGATTCCCTCATCATCATGAATTTAGATAGTAGTTGGAGCCTACTAGTGCTCAGATCCATTCAGTAGTTATGGCCCCTCAGTAGCCAGTTGCCCCTTCTGGGGTCGTAGTAGGTGGGTTTGGAGATGATGACAGGCGGGCACCCCATTCAAGATAGTGTAGCCAGTAGAGGCAGTTGAGCAGTTGGAGTATGTTTTTCCTTCTAATTTTGAGGTGGTTCTGATGGTTTGTGAAATTGATGTTATAGCTTCCCTTGAGATTTCATAGGATCCGCACATAGAGGCACTTCATCAGACCTTCATCGAGGAGAACTTACTTGCGGATGAGTCAGATGAGGACTTACAAGTCCATAGAGTTTATGCGATTACCCGTAGAGGTCCCTTGGATGAGCAGAGACAGCCCGAGAATGAGGATGAGTAGGGAGAGCCTGAGGTGGGTGGGTCTTCCAGGTCAGTTCATATAGAGGCTACCGTTATACACCTTTAGACTCAGATGGCATAGATGGCCAGAGCCATGGTGGTGATGACCGTACAGTTAACAATACTAGGGGTCATGCCTCAGACGACACGCGTATCCACTCCTACTACATCCAGGGATGAGCCCATAGTACCCCCATTAGTGCTAGGCCCACTTATAGTTACTACCACCATAGTTCAGAGTCAGTCAGTCTAATTATTACCAGGACATATTCAGGACTTAATAGCCTAGAAGGTTGAGTAGGCGATTTCCTCTGGGAAGGCTGGAGAGGTT
The DNA here is from genome assembly GCF_001605985.2 of Dendrobium catenatum. Taxonomy (NCBI): domain Eukaryota; kingdom Viridiplantae; phylum Streptophyta; class Magnoliopsida; order Asparagales; family Orchidaceae; genus Dendrobium; species Dendrobium catenatum. Next base: position 13,508 of record NW_021319847.1, on the reverse strand, counting down.
GTTACTAAAGGGAGACCCTACCTGGTTGAGTACGAAAGGGAGCCTTATCCTCCTGGTTTTTTCCCCTATGCTTTAAAGTTTTTGATGGATTTGGGAACCTGAGCTAGCATATGGCTCAGTATTAGGTCATATGTGGCAACATAGGGGGAAACAATGCATTAATGTTGAGACTCTTCGTTAGTAGCCTAGTTGGGGTAGCCTTTGCTTGGTACACTGACCTCCCCAATGACTCAGTCAGGATGTTTGTAGAGTTAGAGAAACTTTTTATTTAGAGGTTTGTTAGTGCAAAGCATCAGGTCAAAGTTGGAGAGTTAGTTGTGGCTAGATAGTGCCCTTGAGAGAGTCTCCTAAATTTCATAGTCAGATGGAGAAACCTTAGATTGTAGTGTAAGCCTCAACTACAGGAAGAGCATACAGTGGAGATCTTATTAAAGAATATTGATGGTCTCATAGCACCCTATCTTAAGGGTTTTAGTATCAGAACCTTCCAGAAGTAACTGATGAAGGTTATTAGCTTATAGGACAACATACTCGATGCAGTCCCTTCTAAGGTTGAGAGTTAGCCTTCGCATAGACCTTAGTGGCAGGAGTCTTTAGGGGCATCTTCTCCTAGGAGAGGGGAGGTACACAATACTCATAGGATACCAGATAAGGGCAAGATGCCTGTAGTCAGTTCAGTACCATCATAGTAGTCAAACTCATATGGTCAATCAACATCATAGTCCAGACCCTTCTATAGGACTCCAAAAAGTTAGTAGTACCTATAGGAGAAGCTTAGTAAGGAATATCCATTCAAAAGGGAAAGTGTAAGAAAGATATTTAAATTTCTTACTAAGAAGAACATCTTAATATTCCCAAATAATAATAAAGTGGAGGAGGATAGAAAGACAGACCACCCACTCTATTACCCCTTTCACAGACATATCAGACATGTTTTAGAGGACTGTTATGTTTTCAAGGATAGAGTTGAGAGGCACATGGATAGTGGAAAGATACATCTGTATGACAGTGACTTAGTGCAGCTCCTTGGTAAGGCTACTCAGACAGTTCAGATGATCTCTAGCTCTTGTTGTAGTGGCAGTAGTAGCAGGTAACCCAGAAGTTTTAAGAGAGAGTGGCAGCTAGCACTCTCTCGGAAGACAAAGAATATAATCGACCATGCAGTTCAAGGTTCAAAAGCAGTTGAGAGGAGGCCTCCCCAGGCCGATTCAATAGTTGTCGCTCCAGTTACTATGACAGCACCTTTCTCAAATTCTTCTTCTATTATAGTGCCTACTAAGCACGGTTCTTTTTTTGCTTCTTTTGCTTTATGTAATAAAAATATGTATGAGAAAGAAAAACTTGTTATACCTTTAAAAGGTAAGACATGGTTCCTTTCAGCACTTACACTGAAGGGCTTTGTTCTCCTTTCGATTAATGATGAAATAATAGAAGAAGGTGAGTCTGACTACTTTTGGTCTTCTTCTCCTACTTTTACTTTTGATTATCCTAGTACATGCTCTTTTCATATTTTATATACTTCTTATAATGTAAATGATCCCGTATATGAAGATGAGTCTGAGTATAAAGATAAACCAGTCTTTACGATTCTAGAGGGTGGTTGTTACATGGATTCAGAAGATGAATCCGAGAACCCACTCAAGACACTCTCTTAGAGCCAGTATAAGCCACCACCCCAGAACCAAGTGAATCTTCTATCGAGGATGACTGAATATAGGAAATTCACTTACATTCAAGGAAGGTTTTTCCACCTCAGATGACTAAAATTATAAAAAAAAAAAGATAAAAATATCATTACCCAGCAGGATGATCCTACCCCTTTCTCTCAAGAGCAATCTAAGGATAAAGGGAAAGGCCCTGAGCTGGATGTTGACTATAATATGCTGGCTCATCTAAGAAAGATTCCCTCTCTTCTTAGCATCTATAATGCTTTAATGATGTCCCCTAGCTTAAGAGAGATACTTGTGAAAGCCTTACTTGAACTAGAGTCCTATCAAGCATTCTTCGCTTTTGATTCTATTAGGGATGCATACTACTTGGGAGAGATGCCATGCATTACCTTTTTAAATCGTTACCTTCTTTTAGGGACTTATGAGCATAACCATCCATTGTATGTCCCTATTGAAGTCAATAGTTATGAGTTGAATAGGGTCCTCATCGACCAAGGGGCTTCAATAAACATCCTTACTTTTGAAACTTTAAAGGGCCTCTCCCTAGGTCATTTGAAGCACACTTCTAACAAAATTATGTTGAAAGGTTTCAATGATCAAATTCAGTGTGCTCTAAGGTCTATTACTTTACTTTTGAAGTTTGGAAATTTCCTAACTTAAGAAAAATTTCATATACTTGAGGCTGACACTTCATACAAGGCCCTCTTAGGAAGGCCATGGATCCATGAGTATAGAATGGTGCCCTCTACCTTGCACCAATATATGATGTATATGAGGAAAGATATCAAGTAAATCATTCCCGGAGGTACCCAGCCCTTTTCCATGCATGAGGTCTCTATTTACGATGATGTCAAGTATTATGTACCTCAAAAGACTTGTAGACCACCACCTGCCCAGTCACTAGTGACATCGGTTGGTGCTATACAAAGTCCTATGTAGTCACCTGCACAGGGTCCTATATAATCGTTAGTGTATGGTCCATAATAGGTTAGTATTGAAGCGGATGCTTCCACTACACATTCTGATATAGCTCATTTTTATTTTATAGTCAGGTGCGATATTCTCCTAGTAAATGTAGGGGAGGATAAGGTAGAGGTAGGGGTAAAGGGTTGACCTACGGACTATAAAATAATGACACTCAAACTCCTCCTCCCCCCATACCTTTACACTTCCTCTTTGTCTGTTGAGTCCAACTCTTTGGATGATGAAATGATCGATGTCCCTCATTATTCAGTCCCTTCATCACCTCTAGATTCAACTGGTTATGATTCACTTCCTACCTTTCGTAAGTATCTGATACCTGAGGGTGGATTAGTTGTTGACAATAGTTCAGACGAGGAAGAAGACTTGTAATGTCAGACTACTAGTAGGTAGCATATTCCCCATCAAATATGCAGAATAAGAGTTGAGGATTCTTGTCAAAGACCTTTTGATGCTCCTTTCACTAGTGATTGTAGTTCATTACAGACTAGTGAGTGCCCTAGGCCTCCACTATATGTGATATTAGGGTCAGCACCGTCTAAGGAGTGTGCCTCTTTACCCCATAGTATAGGTGCCCCACTAGGTCTTGGGGGTCCGGATATGGAGGAGACCTCTATGGATTTAGAGGTTACGAGTTCCCCTCATTAATTTTCCCCTATTATAGAGAGTTACGTAGAGCGGGGTCTCATTCATTCTACTTGGCCAGATGAATAAGCTCTATTTTAACGAAATGATTTTCTTAGAAACCTAGAATGTGTGGGTTATATGGGAGAACTTCAGTCTACTCATGCCAATGTTCTTATTATCTCTCATTCTTATATGGTTATTTCTATTACTGATGAAGAAGACCCGAATAATAATGAAGATAGAATCCTTGATGCCCCGAGAGAGTTTAAAGATGGAACTACTTTCGCCATAAATGAACTATGTGAGGTGAACTTAGGCACTGAGTCAGATCGTAGGCTTATTTTTTATAATGCTTTATTGTCTGATTCAAAGGCTCAAGATTATATCTAGTTACTCTCAGAGTTTAAAGATTTCTTTGCCTGGAATTACATCGAGATGCCCAGTATAAACCTAGAGATAGTAGTTCATAAGTTGGTCATTAAGTCCAATGCAGTCCTTGTTAAGAAGTCACCTCGTAGGATGAGGATAGAGATCGAACAATAGGTGATTGCCAAAACTAAGAAGCTTATAGAAGCTGGATTCATTAGGGAAGATAAGTACCCTACTTGGCTTGTTAATATTGTTCCAGTCCGAAAGAAGAGTGGACAGATACGTGTTTATATCGACTTCCATATTCTAAGGATGATTTTTCTCTTCCTATCCATGAGCTTATTTAAAATATAGCTTTATCCCATAGCCTTTTCTCATACATGGATGGTTCATCTGGTTACAATCAGATAAAGATGGATCTCGAGGATGAGAAGTTTACTGCATTTCATACACATATAGGTGTATTTTATTACAAGTTGATGACTTTTGGTCTTAAGAATATGGGGACCACCTATCAATGCGCTATGACTGTTATTTTTTATGAGATGATACATAAGCAAGTTGAATGCTATGTGAATAATTTAGTGGTTAAAAATGAGGTACATGGAGATCATCTTCGAGATCTATGAATCATTTTTGAACTCTTGCACAAATTTGATTTAAAAATGAATCCTTTAAAATACGCATTTGGAGTTAGCACAGGAAAGTTCTTAGGGTTTATAGTTCGCTATCATGGCATTGACATTGACCCCTCTATGATCAAAGCCATAATAGATTTGAAGCACCTAAAAGTCTTACCCAGTAAAGATCCTTTCAAGGTAAGCTTACTTTCCTAAGAGATTTATCTCCAACCTTTATGGTAGGTGTCATCCCTTTGCTGCCTTAGTGAAGAAGGATGCCCGATTCTATTAGGATGAGCATTATCAGGAGGGCATTGATAGTCTTGAGTGCAACCTAATGAACCCCCCCTATTTTAGCTGCACTTATCACAGGTAGGACATTAATTCTTTACACTACGGCCCTGGATGAGTCATTGGGTGTACTCTTGGCTCAAGAGAAAGAGTAAGGCGAGGAGAATGCCATGTATTATCTTAGCAGATGATTAATACCTATAGAGCTTAAGAACCCAGCGATGGAAAAGCAATGCTTAGCCTTGATTTTTGAGATACATAAGCTTAGGCATTATATGCTTTCATATAAGGTTAACCTAATCTCTCGAGTCAACCCCTTTTTAGTATCTAATGATTCATCTGAATCTTTAAGGTCGTCTAGTATGTTGTTCTATGATCCTACTATAGTTTGACATTACTTTTGTCCCTCAACAGGCTGTCAAAGGACATGCTCTAGCTAATTTTCTTGCTGCCCATCTGATCCCTACAGATTCCCTACTTAATGATGATTTACCTAATAAACTAATCATGAGTGTGGATTAATATGAGTCCCCTACTTGGGAGATTTACTTTGACGGTGAATCATCCATTAAGGCTTTATATCAAAATGAAACTCCCACAGTTATGGTAGGTTTGGGCCTCATTTTTATTTCTCTTGAAGGTCACACTCTTTGCTACTCCTATAGTCTTTCAGAACCTCGTACTAATAATGAAGCTAAGTACAAATCTCTTATTTTAGGGTTAGAGTTGGCCATTCAGATGAATATCATGCGGGTGAAAATCTTTGGAGACTCCTAATTGATTATAAATTAAGTAGCAGGAGTCTACAAAGTACTTAAGCCTAAGCTTTTACCTTATCACAATAAAGCAATGGAGCTCCTGTGTTTAATTCCTAAAGTAACTTTGACTAAACTTCCTCAATCTGCAAATGGTAAAGCATATACATTTACCAAGTTAACAAAGTAATTGGCTGACTCAACTGGCAACCCATTATCTATCATTGTTCAGTATCATTAGGCCTTGTGCCCCGTAGACTTATCTTCTCTCGATCAGAATCTCATAGTGCTTTATATTAAGGAAGAGTCAGATTGGAGAGATCCTTTTATTGAGTATTTGAAGCATGATAGGCTTCCAGATGATCGCTCTCTCGCTGCTCAGATTAGAAAGAGAGCTTTATTATTTACTTATGTGAATATTACCCTGTATCGATGCTCTTTTGACCAAATGTGGTTGTATTTTCTCAATAATGAGGAGGCTCGTAAGGTCATGGGCGAGATACACAAAGGGCTTTATGGTGCTCATCAGTCCGGACCAAAAATGAAGGTCGGAATCAAGCAACTTGGCTATTATTGGCCTACTATAATCCATGATTGTATGAAGCATACTAGAAGGTGCCACCAGTGCCAAATTCATAATACAGTGATTCACCAACCCCCTAATCTGTTGCATCCTACTATCTCTTCTTGGCCTTTTGAGGGCTAGGGTACAAATGTAGTGGGCCCTATCGACCCTCTTTCTTTAAGGGTCATAGGTTTATTCTAGCTGCCATTGATTACTTCTCTAAATGTGCATAAGCTATTCCACATAAAGAAGTAAAATCAGAATATGTGATGCATTTCTTTCACGATAATGTTATTTACTGCTTTTTAATTCTGCGCTGTATCATTTCTGATAACAATCCATCATTTAGAAGAACCAAGATTGTTAGATTTGCCCGCCACCACAACATTAATTGGCGACATTCTTCAATCTATTATCATAAAGCTAATGGTCTGGCGGAGGCATTTAATAAAACCCTCATGCAACTGATAAGAAAAACTCTTATTACAAATAAATTAGAGAGGAATGATAAGTTACTTGAGGCATTATGGGCATATAGGACTACCTACCATACTCCTACTTAGTCTACCCCATATGATTTGGCTTTAGAAGTTGAAGCGGTCCTCCCACTTGAGGTCAAGCTCCCCTCGTTGCATGTGATAGTTAATCATAATCTTTCTCATGAAGATAATGCCCTACTATGGTTGGAAGAGCTTAATGATTTAGAAGATCTGTTCTTGCAATCTTATCAGAACCTCAAGTTGTATAAGGCTCGTATGGCTCGAGCACATTATTGCCTTGTTCGACCTTTTGCTTTTCGGATTGGCGACTTGGTTCTTATTTTGCATAGGCCTATCATTTCGCACCGTCGGCAAAGTGTTAAGTTTGAGCTTATTTGGGAAGGTCCCTTTGTCATAGAGCAGGTCTATAAAGGTGGTTCTTACCTTCTTGTTGATGCAAATGGAATTCACCCCATGCCTGTCATCAACGGGTAGTAATTAAAAAAGTACTAGGCCTGAGTTTTTCATGTTACAGGAGAATCCCCCTACCTCTTGCAAATATCCCTCTCTATATGTATATCCTAAAAGGATCCCTCTTACCTTTCTGTAGTTTATGTGGCCACGATGATTTATTCTCTACCACATTATGTTCATTATGAAGAGTATAAGGTCATCCTTGAAGGTGATATGTTAATACGTTGTAGGGATATTAGTGCTTATGTTTGTAAAACCTAATTTCGCTTGTCAGCCCTAAGTGTGATCTGGGATACCAAAATCAATAATTCAAACTATTTTTTGAGATGAGATACTGGGTCCATACCAACCCATATTAGTTGGGAATGGTAATGTTGATCCACTATCTATATATCAGTTTTATTCTTACATCAATTTCATTATGATTGTGTTCCCCAGTTTCACTTGGCATCCACAAGTGTGGCTTGGGTTATCAAAGAAAATAATCCAATTAGTTTCAAAAATCCTATTTGATTTCTCTCTCCCCAATTTTGTTCATGTGGCAAACATGGCCTAGTTTACCAAAGCCAATCCTACTCCCCTCTCTTTATGTTCTAGTAATTCATTGTGAGTAGATAAAAATAATATATAATAAAAAAGGAAGGAAGAGAGGAAGCTCTAGGTTAAGCAAAATCATTGCCCTTGTCACAGGTGGAACCCGGCTTTACTCTCTTAGAGACCAATTTTCCACTCTCTCCACTTTTTTTTGTTATTTTTATATGAAAATAAAGAAGAAAGGAAGCTCTAAGTGGAGTAAAGCCGATTGCCCTTATCACAAGTGGAACCTGACTTTACTCTCTAAGAGCTTAAATCCTCCTTTTTCTAGTTGTTCCGGGGATAAAGTTGCTTGAGGAATTCTACCGGCATTTGGATACTCGTGGCCACGATAGTTTGTCTTCTACCACATGATATCTAAAAGTTGGTTTGGGAAGTCTCCGACAACTTCTACCTTTTGCAAAATAACCTTTACTTTTCTCCCTCACATCCCTATATATATATATGTGTGTGTGTGTGTGTGTGTGTCAGGTTGATGTTGAGGGGAATTTTACTTACTATCATGCTGCACCGAACTGGTCAGGAAGGTAGATTGGTCACTTACTTACATGGTTGGGGGTCCCTAATAGAGCACCTTGAAGGTATACTCCACCACCCTGACTCTTTATTTGCTCGTTTGAAATAAACGAGTAGGTATTTTTCCCTTCCTCGTCTGCTCCACCAAAATGATTAGGCAGGTGTTAAGGCTTACCTGGTTGAGAGATCCCGATAGAGTCCTTGGGAGGCATTCCTCACCACCCTTCACTTTTTTGATGTCCTGTTATGATCGGGCAGGCATTAGATCCTAACTCTTTTTTTACTCGTTCAAAATGAACTAGTGAGTACGGTGACCTTCTTCATATGCTACACCGAAATAGTTAGGCAGGTGTTGAAGTTTATCTAGTTGGGGGTGCCCGACAGAGGGCCTGGGAGGCATACCCCATCACCCTGACTCTTTATTCAGTAGTTCAAAAGGATCAAGTGGGTATTGATCCCTTCCTCATCTGCTGCACTAAAATGGTTAGGCAGGTGTTGAAGCTTTCCTTGTTGAGAGAGCCCGACAGAGTCCTTGAGAGGCATTCCTCACCACCATTTACTTTTTTAATGTCTTATTGTCATCAAGCAGATGTCATACCCTAACTCTTTATTCACTCGTTTGAAATGAACAATTGGGTATTGAGCCCTTCTTCATCCACTGCACCAAAATGGTTAGGCGGGTATTAAAGCTTACCTGGTTGGGGGTATCCAACTAAAAGAAAAAAAAATTCTATCTCCGACGGATTTTCTGAAGGCTTTCTGGCGGACTGATTTAAGGCGGACTTTATGGTGGATTTTTGACATATTACAATGAAATATTTTTGTCAATTTTTTTTAGATTTTAGTGGAATTTATGGTAGATTTCTGATGGATTTATTTTCGGCTAACTTTTTGACAAATTTTTCTATCGATTTTAAAAATTTCTAAAACATATATTTTAGTGATATAAGTAATTAATAATTTTATATCTCATTTTAATTAATTATTAATTTAAAATTTTATTTTTAATTATTAATATAATAATTTAATAACTTATCTTAATTAAATAATTAAAATAAGTTTTTAAATTACTAATTAATTATTTATTGATTTAATAACTTATTTTAATATAAAATATATAAATTTTTAACTTATTTTGCACTGCAGCAAAGTCGGAAGCTCTTTGAATTTATTCCAAGTGTTTGGGGTTCGAATCTAGGTGTGGATGTACTGGTCATTGCGGGCGAGTTCGGGCTGATTGGCAGCTCACGTCGGTGGGCACACAGGCTCGGGCTGGCAAGCACCTGTTCGGGCTAGCAGTTTAGGGTTTAGTTGTTTTTTTTAATTTAGGGTCACCGATTGGGTCTGTAGGTTTGGGAAGGTTGGTTTACTAGATTGGGGCTCGGGTTGGCTGGCTAGGCCCCTATTCGGGTGGGTGGGTTCACCGGTTTGGGGCGTGGCTTCACCGGCTGGGGCCACAATTGGGCGCGCGGGTTCAGGCTGAATGCGCTTTGGTGGGGGCAGGTTCGGGTTTGGGTGTGGGTTCAGTTCTTTTTTAATTTTTTTTTTAATTTTGACAGCATTTTTCTGTCGGACAGCCGCCGAAAAAATTATCGACGGCCAAATTCTGCCAGAAAAATTTTTCAACAAATTTTGTTGGCCATAATTTTTTTTCGACGCTCATTTAATCGGTGAAAAATTTTTTTGCTAGAAATCATTTAGAAAACTATTAAAATTGCTGAAAAATGAATAATTTTCCACCAAAATATCCGTCCGGGTAATACGTGATTTTTCTGTAGTGTCCGATAGAGCACCTAGGAGGCATACCCCACCACCCTGACTCTTTATTTACTAATTCAAAAGGATCAAGTGGGTATTGAGCCCTTCCTTATGTACTACACTAAAATGGTTAGGCAGGTGTTGAAGCTTACCTTGTTGAGAGAGCCTGACAGAGTCCCTGAGAGACATTCCTCACCACCCTTTACTTTTCTGATGTTCTGTTATGATCAGGTAGGCGTAAAGCCCTGACTCTTTATTCACTCATTTAAAATGATTAAGTGGGTATTGATCCCTTCTTCATCTACTACACCAAAATGGTTATGCATGTATTGAAGCTTACTTGGTTGGGGGTGCCCAACATAGTACTTGGGAGGTATACCCCACCACCCTGACTCTTTATTCACTGGTTCAAGGAGAACGAGTGAGTATTGAGCCCTTCCTCATCTGTTCAATCAAAATGGTTAGGCAGGTGTTGAAGCTTACTTGGTTGAGAGAGCCCGATAGAGTCCCTAGGAGGCATTACTCACCACCCTTTACTTTTTTGATGTCCTGTTATAATCAGATAGATGTCAGGCCCTGACTCTTTATTCACTCATTTGAAATGATCGAGTGAGTATTGAGTCATTCTTCATCTACTGCACCAAATGGTTAGGCGGGTATTGAAGCTTACCTAGTTGGGGGTGCCCGATAGAGCACCTGAGAGGCATACCCCACCACCCTAACTCTTTATTCACTAGTTTAAAGTGAACGAGTGAGTATTGAGCCCTTTCTCATTTGCTCCATCGAAATGGTTAGGCAAGTGTTGAAGCTTACCTGGTTGAGGAAACCCAACAGAGTCCCTAGGAGGCATTCCTCACCACCCTTTATTTTTCTGATGTCCTATTGTCATCAGGCAGGCGTCATACTCTGACTCTTTATTCACTTGTTTGAAATGAATGAGTGAGTATTGAGCACTTTCTCTTCTTCTCCACTAAAATTGTTAGGTAGGTGCTGAAGCTTATCTGGTTGAGAAAGCCTGATAGAGTCCTTAGGAGGCATTCCTCACCACCCCTTTGTATCTTCTATCCTACTATTTTAAAAAAAAAATCAAGCAGATAGTCAGACTATATTACTACTTTACTTTGGTTTGTTCCTCGGCTCTACCCTTGTTATAGAGAAAGACCAGGAGCGGACCTCATTACTTTGTTTACCTTTCGGTTATCATTTACCTTACTACTTTACTTGGGTTCCTTTCCTCAGCTCTGCACGTTATGGGGTAAGGCCAGGAGAGGATTCCACTACTTTCTCACCCTTTTGTGAGCTCTACTTTACTTGGGTTCTTTCTTCTGCTCTACCCTTTCTATAGGGTAAGGCCAGAAGAGGATTCCTCTAGTTTTTCACCCTTGTGGTCATCCTTACGCTTGCATTCCCCTCAGCTCTGCCCTTATTATGGGGTAAGGCTAGGTGAGAATTATGTTAATAATTTTCACTTGGGTTATTCTCTCAGCTCTAGCCTTACTATAGGGTAAGGCAAGAAGAGAATCCCATTACACTTTTTCACCTTTTGGGGACTCTATACTACTTTACTTTTCCCCCTCAGCTATACCTTTATCATAGGGCAAGGTTAGGGGAGAATTAATTTACTTCTTTACTCCTTATTCCATCCCAGACTCTGCCCTTACAATAGGGTAAGGCCAGGAGAGGAACTCCTTTATTTCTCACATTTTGGTGATATGTACTGCTGCTCTTTGCTCTCTCATAGGCTATGCCCTTATTATAGGGTAAGGCCAGGAGAAGAGCTCTCTAACCTTTTCCACCTTATTGGTGACCCTTTAACTTGTGTCCCTTACTCTACTTATTTATTGTTACATTTGATCAATGCTAATATGAGTGGTTCACTAGTTTATTAACCGCTCCTGTTGGGGGACCGTTTGTTGACCTAGGTTTTGCCCAAACCTGTGGTCAAAGAGTTGACCTGGTCAAATTGACCAAGCTAAGCCCTGAGACCTCTTCCATTTAATTTATTTGGTCAAACTGATTTTGTTGAGCCCAGGCCCAGGCCTTGAGTCAACCTAGGTTGACCTAATTAGCTTTAATGGGTCTATTCAAGTTCTAATCCAAATCAAACTCATCCAAGGCTTAACCCTTCACCCCTTAGGCTTTACTTGACTAGGTTAACCAAGTCAAGCTTTAACTTAGTCAACCCAAGTCTCCCTTTATCAATTTTGACCTATTTAGGTTAAACTAATAGTATTTAATGCCTGGAATTGTTTCCTATTGATCCCTAGAGCCAGGTCCCATGCTTTTGAACCTAATTCCCTCCTAATCATGCCTTACTTCAATCCTAGCCATCCATGATAAGTCTATGGTTATAAATAGGTATTTTAGGGTTCTTAGAAAGTCTCTCTTACTCTTATTCTCTCACTAGCAGTTCTCAACCCGAGACTTCTCATGTGTGAGATCTCCTAGCATCCCTCCACCTTTTCCAATCCAAATTCCATCGTTCAAAGCTCGCTGGCGGCGATCCTCCGGTGAAATGAAGGCCAAAGGCTTCTTAGGTGAAGTCCATTCAATCCAAGGTGAATCAAAGCTCAAGTTTAACTAGGAAAACATTTGAGGATAGTTTATAAGCTCAACCATATCGAGATCTCTCAAATCTATTCATTGGATTAAGGTAAAATTGAAACCTTGAGTTAGGACACATATAATTAAATAGAGTTTTGAAAAGTGCATTTTGAGCTATAAAACTTATTCACTATAATTTTTATTCACGTTTAGATCATGTGTTTATTATTATTATTTTTTTTTTCTGGTTGATCCGATCTTGAGAATGAGACAAAAAATATATTAGGGCTTTAGTTTCGCCATAGGTCTCAATGTACGAGATCTCCGTCGTTAATCACTGGATTAATGAATGATCCCATTATTCTATCATTCTGTTCGAATTGCGGGATTGATCCCGTGGTCAATCATTTCATCTAGCTCGATCAGAGCTGTTGAGCTAGACAACACTCGATCAAACGATCCCACCATTTCGCTGTCGTGAATTAGTCATATGCTGCAGATTCTAACATCACAGCTATCATTTCTAATGATTGCACGGCGGCACAATCATTGGCAATGATTGTAAACTACATCTGCGAATTTGAATCAGTCATTGGAGAGCCACTGCGACTCTAACCGTTACAAGATTAGGGTTTTAATTAAATTTTAATTATATTTTAATTAATAGATTTTAAAATAATAATTAAAAAAATATTTTTAAGCAAGTCCCTAATTTTGGGAGATCCATTTAATGGAATTTCGAACATAGAATATACATATGGATAGCATTCATGGGGAAGGTGGATTAGTGGATGATTGAGCCCCAATCATTCACTAATCATACAATTAAGCATGCTTATTTATTTACTTTATCGTCTCTTACATGTGTAGGATGCATGAGCACTAAGTTTAGCCCATTCTAGATCCAAGGAATTGGTGTGTTTATTTATTTATGTACTCACTGAATGTTATCTCAAGGGTTAGTCCAAAACTTGATTTTAAACCCATTCAACATAGCGACAATAATTAAGGACCTGTCTAGCAAACTTAGAAAAATTCTAAGAGCTAGGATAGATCCTTGATTGACTTGATACTCTCAACACTTAGACTTAGTGATATCATAAACCTCTCAAAATTTTATAAAATTTTTTAGGAGCTTTTAGATCTTTTAATTAACAAACTCTAATTTACCTGTTAATTAGGGCTTGATAACTTTAGAAAATTCTAATAAATCTATTTTAAATCAGAAAATTGTAGAGAGAGTTGCTATTTGCATGTTTTACATA